>NC_091958.1:2051278-2083778 GCF_031021105.1 Erythrolamprus reginae
AACTAAACAAGGAGAGAAGCAACTTAGAGGGGCGGCATACAAATCTAAATAAATAAATAAATAAATAAATAAATAAATAAATAAATAAATAAATAAATAAACAAACAAACAAACAAACAAACAAACAAACAAACAAATAAGGAGAAATTTCCTGACAGGTAGAACAATTAGTCAATGGAACAGCCTGCCTCCAGAAGTTGTGAATGCCCCAACACTGGAAGTTTTTAAGCAGATGTTGGATCACCATCTGTCTGAAGTAGTTTGGGGTCTCCTGCCTAAGCAGGGGGTTGGACTAGAAGACCTCCAAAGTCCCTTCCAACTCTGTTGTTGTTGCTATTGAATGTCCTGTCCATCAAGGAGGCTTTCGAAGCATCCGCCTTGAGGGGCCTGAAATGTTTTTGGGACTAGGTGGAGAAATCAGGATGTTGAGGGTCAAAGTCCTTTATTGCCACAAGGGCATTGGGCTGGTTTGTCCCGGATGGTCACTGCTGGCACGAGATAGCAAGGTAAACAAAAGCCTTTGGCCCAAAGCCCGGCCCCGGATCTCTGCCCTGGTTTGCTCTGACCTCTGCGATCTGCTGCATGCGGTGGAACAAACCACTCCAAGGGGTTGGAGCAGCACCCTGACTGCAAAAATGGGAGGTGGTTTACTTGGGGGGGCATTGCAGAGGGACAGAGAAGAGGGGCTTTCTAATAGGAAAGGGGCTTCATCTCCTTGCCCTGGTCATCCTCTGGGCCCAACCCTTCCTTGTGCCAAAAACATGGTTGATTTGTTGAAGCGGGGCTTAGTGTAACCAGTGCTTCTCAATTATTTTGAGGAGGAAGAAGTAAACATTGTGTGACCACCACCCCAACTCTCTGCTGGGATGATTGTTTGCAATATTCTCTGTTCTGAGTCTCCGGAGAGGGGCGGTATACAAATCTAATTAATAATAATAATAATAATAATAATAATAATAATAATAATAATAGAAATAATAATAGCATAGACATGATGCTGTGGCACAGATGATCCACTGGAACCTGTGCCGGAACTACCATTTCCCAGTGGCAAAGAACTGGTGGGATCATAAGCCCGAAAAAGTGGTCGAAAATGAGCAAGCAAAACTACTGTGGGACTTCCGACTTCAGACTGACCGAATTCTGAAGCATAACACACCAGACATTGTGATCGTGGAGAAAAAGAAAGTATGGATCATCGACATCGCAATCCCAGGAGACAGCAGAATTGAGGAGAAGCAGCTAGAGAAATTAGTGAAATACGAAGATCTGAAAATCGAGCTGCAACGACTCTGGCATAAGCCAGTGAAAGTGGTCCCAGTGGTACTTGGCACGCTGGGCGCAGGGCCAAAGGATCTCAGCGGACATTTGAAAACCATCGGAATTGACAAAATATCCACCTGTCAATTGCAAAAGGCCGCTTTACTGGGATCGGCAAACATGATTCACCGCTACATCACGCAGTCCTAGGTGCTTGGGAAGCGCCCGACTGGTGATGAAATACGAAATCCAGCATAAGTGATCTCTTTTGCTGTGTTGTATTAACATAATAATAATAATAATAATAATAATAATAATAATAATAATAATAATAATTCTGCACATTTCTACTGAAAAAACTCAAGCAACCTATCAGCATGATTGGGGTGTAATGTGTTTAAGTGATGCCTTAAATTATTTCTCTTCATGCTGTCCGCTGCCAACATTTTGAGACAAAGTCAACATAGCGCTCTTTCCTCGTCTCCCACCATAGTCACAGTGAAGTCAAACACTACATACACTTTGCCCTATTTCCTCGTCTCAGCTTTCGGGAGATTTACGTTTGTCTCAAGATCTCCGTCTCTCTCCTCCTTTCTTTTCATCCCTGTTCAATGTTTTTTCCATGATGTCTCTTAAGGATTTGTTATATACACTTCATATCTCCTGCTCTGTGCTGTGTGCTATTGTTCAATGCCAAAAACCTCTACTCCAGTGGTTCTCAACTTGGGGGTCGGGACCCATTTGGGGGTCAAATGACCGTTTCACAAGGGTCACCTGGGATTATAGGAAAAGACAAATTTTTCAAGGTGTTAGGAACTAAAGCTTCTATTCTGGCACCTTGGAGCATATTTTTACAATCCGACCAATCAGGTGTTTGCAGTGGGGCTGTCCCTCTGACCTTCCTGCCAATCATCTTAAAGCTCTGTTGGCAGAGTTGGTGCTCGACTTATGGTTGGGGGTCACCACAACATGAGGAACTGTATTAAGGGGTCACAGCATTAGACAGGTTGGGAACCACTGCTCTACTCCCTATGGCAAAAAAAGGAAGCACATTCCCCAGTCACGCACCCCCCCCCTGGCATCGCTCCGTGTTAGAAAAAGCACTGGTGTAACCCCAAAGACTCTTCTTCCTTTTGAATGGCTTCTCTCTAGGTTTCGCCTCTTGCAAAGTGGTTGGCGTAATGACTCCCACCCAGCACTGGGGGGCGCCAACATGCTGGAGAGGCACAGTAGCCCCCCCTAGGGGATGTTAATTCCCCTTCTCCCTTTTCACAGCTGATTTTTTTTCTCTGGATTTAAGAAAATCGTTTTGCTTGTTGCATCGAGGTTCTTATAAGCCCCCCCCCCCTGGCCGCTCGAAGGTCAACCCTCCCGTCAGCATAGAGGGACCTTGGGGAACTGACCGCAGCAGAACCTATTGGCATTTCTCATCCAGGGGAAACCTCGCTTCCCGCCCCCTCGGATGCCCCTGGCGAAAACCTTGGGCTTTCATTATCCCCCAGAGATATGATTAGCAGATGTTTCAGCCGTGATGTATGCCATCTCCCCCTCCCCCCGCCCTCAATTGTGCCTCTTGTCCCTCCCACCCTCTTCCCAGCTGCTTGCAAGAAACAGGATCTTAAGCTGGGCTGGAAGCTGCTGCTTTCCCCAGCTCTGTTCTGCCTCTTTTTCTCTTTGCTTCTGGCCCAGCTGGGCAGAGAGTGGGTCTGTGCCTCCCTGCTGGTGGGCTGCGGCTCGAATTGGGATTCGACGATTTTTTCCCTTTTTGACAGGAGATCCGATTGGGATTGATTTAGCTTTACGATGAGAACACGATAGAAGAGAAGTAAGCATACATACATGTATCCGATAGGAATGGTTCCTGGACCGGGAGTCACTGCTCACAGTCACTCATGCCCTCCATTACCTCGAGGTTTGACTACTGTAACACTCTCTACATGGGGCTATTCTTTGAAGAGTGTTCAGAAACTTCAGATCATGCAGAATGCAGCTGCGAGAGCAATCATGGGCTTTCCCAAATATTCCCATGTCTCATCAACACTCCGCAGCCTGCATTGGTTGCCGATCAGTTTCCGGTCACAATTCAAAGTGTTGGTTATGACCTATAAAGCCCTACATGGCATTGGACCAGAATACCTCAGGGACCGCCTTCTGCCGCACGAATCCCAGCGACCGATTAGGTCCCACAGAGTCGGCCTTCTCCGGGTCCCCTCGACAAAACAATGCCGTCTGGTGGGACCCAGGGGAAGAGCCTTCTCTGTGGCGGCCCCGGCCCTCTGGAATCAGCTCCCCCTGGAGATCAGGATTGCCCCCACCCTCCTTGCCTTTTGCAAACTCCTTAAAACCCATCTATGTCGCCAGGCATGGGGAAATTGACATACCCCTAGCTGTTTCAATTTACGTATGGTTTGTCTGGATTGTATGATTGTTTTTAAATTAAGGGTTTTAACTGTTCTGTTTTTAATCATTGGATTTGTATTGTGTATTGTTGTTGAGAGCCGCACCGAGTCTTTGGAGAGGGGTGGCTCACAAATATAATAATAATAATAATAATAATAATAATAATAATAATAATAATGGTTGGCTGTGAATGAGTGGAATTTGGGCCCAGAGCTTCCTTGCGTTCCAAAGTGGGATCTATTTCAAGGTGGTCTCTCGTGGAGTGGGGGGGCTCAAAGAAGGCTCAAAGCCCCCTTATCGCTCTGGGTGGAGGATTAGAGCAATAGCTTAAGACTTAAGACTTCTCTACTGCTTCACAGGGCTTTGCAGCCCTTTCTAAGCGGTTTATAGATTGCCCCCAACAAACTGGGTCGGTGGTGGGATTCAGATTTTTACTACCGGTTCTATGGGTGTGGCTTGGTGGGAGTGGCATGGCTTGGTGGGCGTGGCAGGGGAAGGACACTGTAAAATCTCCATTCCCTCCCCACTCCAGGGGAAAGTTACTACAAAATCCCCATTTCCTCCCAACCAGCTGGGACTCGGGAGGCAGAGAATAGATGGGGACCGGTCCAGTCAGAGGTGGCATTTACCGGTTCTCTGAACTACTCAGAATTACTAGTTATCCAGAACTGGTCAGAACCTGCTGAAACCCACCTCTGATCTGAGTCCTCATTTTCTGACCTCAGAAGAGTGGAAGACTGAGTCAACCTTGAGCCTGGTGAGATTTGAACTGCCAAACTGCTGACAGCTGGTGATTGGCAGAGGTAGCCTGAAGTACTACACTTTAATCACTGCACCACCACAGCTCCTAATTATAGTGCTAATTACCTGGTTGATAAGCAGAAGTTGACTTGATGGTACTTAATCAATCACTGTAATGACTCAACTCCCTTGAGAGTTCCGTAATACCTAGGAAAGGTTGGCAGGTAGGTTGGATAGATAGGTAGGTAGGAAAGGAGGAAGAGGAAGCGGAAGAGGAGCAGAAGAAGAGGAAGAGGAAGAAGAGGAAGGGGAAGAAAAGGAGGAGGAGGAAGAGGAGAAGAAGAAGAGGAAAAGAAAGAAGGAAAGGTTGGAGGAGGAAGAGGAAGACGAGGAAGAGGAGGAGAAAGAGGAGAAGAAGAGGAAGAGGACGAAGAAAAGGAGGAGGAAGAGGAGAAGAAGAGGAAAAGAAAAGAAAGGTTGGAGGAGGAAGAGGAAGAGGAAGAAGAGGAGGAGGAGAGGAGGAGGAGGAGAAAGAGAAGAGGAAGCAGAAAAGGAGGAGGAAGAGAAAGAAGAGGAAGAAGAGAAAGAAGTGGAAGTGGAGGAGGAGGAGAAGGAGGAAGAGAAGAAGAAGAGGAAAATGAAGAAGGAAATGTTGGAAGAGGAAGAGGAAGAAGAAGATAAGGAGGAAGAGAGTCTCAGATCCAATAGTGATGGGTCATGTTGGGAGATTTGAAAGAGCAGCAGATCCACTTTACAAAATAAATCTATCTAGGTGGTTGCTAATTTGATAGTTTAGAATCCATCTCTACTTTTGTATGTGTTTCCTTCCTCCAAACAATCAGAAGGGAATTATCATTTTTTTTAAAGAAAGAACCCAATGGCCCTCCCCCCCTGGTGTGTAGGACACTTCCCTTTTGAGTTGCAAGCTGGTGGAAGTATGTGGGGAAACCCCCTCTTCCTTTGGCTGAAGAGAAGCCGTTTGGGAGGGTTGAAATCCTTTGCTGTTGTCGGGGGAATTTTCCCAGAAAAGCCCCTGATGCTGGAGATGCTGGGGCTTTCCTCCATTTGAGGGGGTCTCCAACCTTGGCAGCTGTAAGACTTGTGGACTTCAACTCCTGGGAGTTAAAAGTCCCGAAGTCTTAAAGCTGCCAAGATTGGGGACCCCCTGCTCCTGTTGAGTTGCTTTGGATGCTCTTAAGCATCTGCAAAACCAGGCCCCCCTCATTGCGTGTGGGGAGGGCAGAATCTCTGGGGTCTCGTGGAGACAGCAGACTTGGTGGAGGCTCATTGAGCTGCACCAGGAGGCGGAAAGCAGCCGGAAAGCAGATGGGCTGGGAAGGCAAATGGTCTCCCGGAGCCTCCCTTTGGACCCTGGCTTCGAGTCTTCCCAGTTGCTGTTCTCCTGAGCTGCTTGGAGACCAACCAACCATCGCCTGGTGGAGGAATTTGCAGCCTTCGAAACAGCTTCTGCTTTGCAAATGGGATTCCTTCATTGACGTGAGGTCTTCAGAAACATTGGCCCAATTAAAATTAAAACCATGGGGCTACCTGTGAAAAGTGTTCGGAAACTTCAGATCGTGCAGAATGCAGCTGCGAGTGCAATCATGGGCTTCCCCAGGTATGCCCATGTTACACCAACACTCCGCAGTCTGCATTGGTTGCCGATCAATTTCCGGTCACAATTCAAAGTGTTGGTTATCACCTATAAAGCCCTTCATGGCATCGGACCAGAATATCTCCAGGACCGCCTTCTGCCTCACGAATCCCAGCGACCGGTTAGGTCCCACAGAGTTGGTCTCCTCCGGGTCCCGTCAACTAAACAATGTCGCTTGGCGGGCCCCAGGGGAAGAGCCTTCTCTGTGGCGGCCCTGACTCTCTGGAACCAGCTCCCCCTAGAGATTAGAACTGCCCCTACCCTCCTTGCCTTTCGTAAACTCCTCAAAACCCACCTTTGTCGTCAGGCATGGGGGAATTGAGATATCTCCCCCGGGCCGATATAATTTATGTATGGTATGTTTGTAGGTATGTCTGTTTATAAATGGGTTTTTTGAAACTATTTTAAATTTTAAATTATATATTATTAGATTTGTTATGAATTGTTTTTATCATGTTGTGAGCCGCCCCGAGTCCACGGAAAGGGGTGGCATACAAATCTAATAAATAAGTAAATAAGTAAATGAATGAATGAATGAATAAATAAATAAACAAACAAACAAACAAACAAACAAACCAATCCGTAGAAATGAGGAGCCCGTCTTTGTAAACAGGCAGAGGATTTGAACGACACCGTGAGAAAGAGGTCCTCTTTCTGAACCGGTGAATAAAATTGGAGAGAGAGAATCCATTTCTGAACGGGGTCCTTGCCATTTGGCATTTATTTATTAATTCCCCCCCCCTCCAAATTGGATTGCCCAATTGTGCTTCTCAGGCTTGGCAACTTTAAATGGCTCAGCAATGATTTGGACGAGGGGATAGGTGAGGAACTTATCAAATTTGCAGATGACACCAAACTGGCAGGAATAGCCAACCCTCCAGAAGATACAAAATGCGGAAGGATCTTGACAAACGTGAACAATGGGTGCTATCAAACAAAATGAAATTCAAGGGTGAAAAAAGCCAGGTTCTACATTTAGGCAAGAAAAAGAAAACACACAGGTGTAGTATATGTGGTACATTGCTCAACAGTAGTGACTAGGAGAGGGATCTTGGAGTCCTTGTGGGCAACCATTGAAATAGGAGCCAGCTGTGAGCAGCAGCTGCCAAAAAGCCAACACAGTTCTAGGCTGCATGAACAGAGGGAGAGAATCAAGATCACGTGAAGGGTTAATACCACTTTATAAGGCCTTGGTAAGGCCATACTTGGAATACGGCATTCAGGTTTGGTCACCATAATGCAAAAAGGATGTTGAGACTCTAGAAAAAGTGCAGAGAAGAGCAACAAAGATGATTAGGGGATGATTGAAGGCTAAAACATATGAAGAACGGTTGCAGGAACTGGGCATGGCTAGTTTAATGAAAAGAAGGTGATAGCAGTGTTCCAATATCTCAGGGGTTGCCACAAAGAAGAGGGAGTCAGACTATATTCCAAAGGGTGGGAACTAACCAAGGAGAGAAGCAACTTAGAACTAAGGATAAATTTCCTGACAGTTAGAATAATTGGTCACTGGAACAGCTTGCCTCCAGAAGTTGTAAATGCCCCAACACTGGAAGTTTTTAAGCAGATGTTGTCTGAAGTAGTGTGGGTTTCCTGCCTAAGCAGGGGTTGGACTAGAAGACCTCCAAGGTCCCTTCCAACTCTGTTGTTGTTATTATAAATTGGGTTGACTTCAGCTCCCAGGATTTCCAAGCCAGCTGCGAAGGTCCTGCAAGGGTTGATGTTGGTTCTACTGGGGGGTGCGGGAGCAACTTCAAAATCAGGCCTCTGCTGGCCGAACCGAATCCCTTAGGCAGTGTTCTCTCTAAATTTTTTTGGGGGTGGGCGGAAAAGTATAGTGTCTGAGCGACAGTCCCTTCGGGACTGGGCGACACAGAAATAATAATAAAATTTCCCTCTCGGGCTTCTGGGCAGGTTTGGAAAACTCTGAGTTGATGATGATTTTTAAGTGAGCGATTGCTCACTGCTCAGCTTAGAGGGAACTATGCCCTTAGGATCCCTCTTGACTCCAGACCAAGAAAGAGGCTCTCAGCTCCGACGGTTGCCTGTTGAGGTTCTTCTCTCGGATGTTCTCCAGCCAGCCCTTGCACGGAGGGACAAACCCAAATAGTTTGGAAAGTTGCTCTAGCCTTGGCTCTTCTGGGCTATTTGGAGAGGCCCCTGCTCTTTGGCCAAGGCCTCCTCCTTCCTCCTTCGCCTGTCAACAAGGCATCCCCGGGTCCCTTCCAAATTGCGCCGTTGTTGTTCTGTGCCGGAGGGCTCCTCCTCTCCCCCTCCCCTCCTTCTGAAGCTCTTAGCCAGCCCTGCGGTTTCTGATTCATACTCTGGATAGATTATGCAAAACATTTATAGCAGCTGCCCCCCCTGCCAGCTTTGGGCTGGAGGAGGGGGGGTATTAGAGCTCCACAGGAGCATCACCGAGAAAGAAGGGGGGGGGATTCCCAGAAAGGATCCGGGTTATTATTATTTTTTCTGGGGGCCTGTTAAGTACAGAGCACATCGGATTGCAGACAGAAAGGCCCAGCTGGTGGCGGTCTCTGGTTTTGGCTGGGCTCTCTAAGCAAGCGGCTTCTCTCTGTGTGTTTGTGTTCAGCCCTTCGCCGTCCTGGGCTGTGCAACATGTTGCGATGGGCGGGTGGCGATTTGGCACCCTGGCTCCTTTGTAAGAGGAGATGGCAGGAATGGAACGCGGCTCCAGGAATCCATGGATGCCAACAGCCACGATTTGGTGGCGGTTTGGTTCGATTGAAAACTTTGGTTCAGTAATGGGCAGGAGGACACAGTAAGGGGTAGTAAGTTTATGCCCTATTTAAATTCAGTTACTGTGGATTTATCTATCACGTCTGCTGGACGTTTGTTCCAAGGATCTACTACTCTTTCAGTGAAATAATCTTTTCTCATGTTGCTTTTGATCTTTCCCCCAACTAACTTCAGATTGTGTCCCCTTGTTCTTGTGTTCACTTTCCTATTAAAAACACTTCCTCCTGAACCTTATTTAACCCTTTAATATATTTAAATGTTTCGATCATGTCCCCCCTTTCCCTTCTGTCCTCCAGACTATACAGATTGAGTTCATTAAGTCTTTCCTGATACGTTTTATGCTTAAGACCTTCCACCATTTTTGTAGCCCGTCTTTGGACCCGTTCAATTTTGTCAATATCTTTTTGTAGGTGAGGTCTCCAGAACTGGTCACATTATTATTCCAAATGTGGTCTCACCAGCATTCTATATAGCGGGGATCATAATCTCCCTCTTCCTGCTTGTTATATCTCTAGCTATGCAGCCAAGCATCCTACTTAATAGGTTTTTTTTTAATTGTCCTTCCTTCTCTAACACCTTAGTATGACCTTTAATTACTTTTAAAATAGGAAACAGTCTTCGGAGAGGGCAGCATACAAATCCAAGTAATCAATAAATAATAATTAAATAAATAGTTAAACGCTGTAATCATTTTCATCATTATCTAGAACTGAACTTTTATAGCAATTGAAGGAAATTGAGCTACTTGCCTAATCTGTTATCATACTGAACCTTGTGGACACTGGGTACAGCCTGTTTCCCAACCTCTGGTGGGACCAGTAGGTTCGTGTTTTGCCCTCCACAGACTCCAAAGGCTTCCCTGGAGCTGGGGGAGGGTATGCCCATCTTCCCCCGGGGGTCTCTGGAAGCCAAAAACGCCCTCCCAGAGCTTATGTGTGAGCCAAAAATCAGCTGGCTGGCACATATGTACATTGGAGCTGAGCTAGGGCAGTGTTGGTTATGACCTATAAAGCCCTTCAGGGCATCGGACCAGAATATCTCCGGGACCGCCTTCTGCCGCACAAATCCGAGCGACCAGTTAGGTCCCACAGAGTTGGCCTTCTCCGGGTCCCGTCGACTTAGCAATGTCGTCTGGCGGGACCCAGGGGAAGAGCCTTCTCTGTGCCAGCCCTGACCCTCTGGAACCAACTCCCCCCCAGAGATTAGGATTGCCCCCACCCTCCTTGCCTTTCGTAAACTCCTCAAAACCCACCCTCTGCTGTCAGGCATGGGGGAACTGAGACATCTCCCCCAGGCCTACATAGTTTATGCATGGTATGTTCGTGTGTATGTCTTGCTTTTTTAAATAAGTTTTTTTTTTTAGATATTTTAACAATATTAATACATTGTTTTTATTATTGCTGTAAGCCACCCCAAGTCTAGGAAGAGGGGTGGTATACAAATCTAATAAATAATAATAATAATAATAAATAATAATAATAATTATTATTATTATTATTCTGTTCTGTTCTGTTCCGTTTATTATTATTATTATTATTACTATTATTATTATTATTATTATTATTATTATTATTATTATTATTATATTTGTATGCCACCCCCTCTCCGTAGACTCAGGTGGCTTACAAATAATAATATATAATAATAATAATAATAATAATAATAATAATAATGGCTTGCGTGCCACTAGATATGTCTCTGCATGCCACCTGTGGCATCCGTGCCATAGCTTCGCCATCACTGGTGTAAGTTCTCTTGCTTGAGGTTGGACTAGAGGACCTCCGAGGTCCCTTCCAACCTTGTTATTCTCTTCTGTCAACAAGCTGCATCTGCGAATCCGCTCCTGGCTTGGCCAGGACTGGCACTATATGTTCTTCCCCCACATTGGCAAACCTGGCTACCTCCCTGCCCCTTTTGGAGATGGGGAAGCCATCCTCGCCCTCCCCTTCCTGACCAGGCCGGGTCTCTCTCCCCCTCCCCACCTCCCTCCACAGCTGCAAATCCTGCGTGACTAATACAAGTCCCCCTTTTTTAATTTTCATCCTCGGCTGAACGGCCAATCTTTGCAGACGCTCCCTAATCCCTATTTTTTTGCTGTCTTTGTGTGTGTGTGTAGTGTGTGAAAGATGTCGAGAGAGACGGGAGAACAGCTGCTTCGGTAACACCCCCCCCCCCTCTTGGTAAACAGCACCCGGGTATTGACTTAGCAGCCATCTTGACTGCGGGAGAATTCGGCTCCGTGGCCCTGCCGCCCTCCTCTCCCGTTCTCTCTTGAACTTTCGTGTTCAGCATCTGCTCCGTGACTCACCCCGCCCTGTCCTTGGAGGCTGCAGAGACAATTAATGCGTGCGCGGTGTGCACATACACAAACACACACAAACACACACTCGCTCCTTTGCTCGTTCGCAAGGCACCCTGGGTGTTTGCAAGAGGGGGGTGGCTGGAGTTGGGACAGAGATTAATAAGCGCATTTGTTTGGCTGCAGGACAATGTGCAGGCCAGAGGCTGCTGGGAGTGGTGGTGGTGGGTGGGCAGTTTGGGGTGAGCCCCCTCCTCGCCTTCTTCCCCCTTTGTGCGCCTGGATGCGACTCAAAGGCGCGGAGGGGGCTTCGATTGAGCCAGAGACAAACTACGTTTTGCATTTCAAAGGGCTTGCAAAGGAAAAGGGGGGATGTGTTTGGTGGGCTTTACGCCCCCTGCCCACCTCCCCACCCCCCTTTTAGCCTGTCTGGATCCTGGTCAGGTTCCCTCTGGCATCTGCTTAGTGTGCAGACCCCCAGATGGAGGAGTGGGGGGATGGAGGAGGGAGGGGAGGAGGGAGGGGGAGATTGTCTGTCTGTTCGGGTAGTGATGGGTGGTTGCATTCTGTGTCGGGCTGCAGAGGAAACCGGGATGCCAGGCATCGGCTGGGCCACAATCGATTCCACCTCAGGAAGGGGACTTCCACAGCCATATTCTGCCCCAGTTGGGTGGCCGGGCCTCGGACCGAGAGGAGGAATCTTGGAGCTCAGGGTGGAAATGAGGGCTCCTCCTGCCTTGGTGCTTCTCTGAGCTTGGCAGATTCAGCCGGCGTTTCACGACCCAGCTAGAGAACTGCATCACTGCAGAAGAGAGAAGGGTTTGGGAAGAGGGGAGGAAGAGGAGGCGGGGTGGAGGATATGAGGCCCTGGGACTGGGTGCTTCTCTGAGCTTGGCGGTGTTCTTGCTGATGTTTCATGGCCCAACTAACATCTTACGTGTTAATTAAGCCTCACATCAGCACTGATGATGTTCCTTAGTTGGTCATGAGAGGTCTGCAGGAAAACTGCCAAGCTCAGAAAGCACCAAGAACTCTGCCCTCTTCTTCTTCCTCCTCCTCCTCTCTTCCTCCTCTTCCTCCCCTACTCCCCCTTCTCCTCCTATTATCTTCCTCCTTCCTTCCCCTCTTCCTCCTCCTCTCCTCCTCCTTCTCCTCTCCTCCTCCTCCTTTTCTTCTTTCTACTCCTCCTCCTTCTCCTCCCCCTCTTCCTCCCCCTCATTTCTACTCCTCCTCTTCTTCTTCTCTCCTCCTCCCCTCCCTCTTCCTCCTCCCCTTCCTCCTCCTCCTCCTCTTCTTCTTCCTCCTCCTCCTGCTCCCTCCCCCTCCCCTCCTCCCCCTCTTCCTCCTCTTATTCTTCATCCTTCCTCTCCCTCTTCCTCCTCCTCTTCCTCCTCCCCTCCCTCCCTCCTCCCCTCCTCCTCCTCTTCTTCTTCCTCCTCCTCCTCCTCTTCTTTCTTCACCTCCTCCTCCTCCACCTTTCCTCATTCTTCTCTTTTCCTCACAAACACTACTCTCTTCTAACACTGATGAAGTTAGCTAGTTTGGGTTGTGAAAACTCTGCCAGAAAACAACCCAGCTCAGAGAGCACCAAAGACCCCAAAGCTTTCCTCCTCCTCCCTTCTAGCACTGATGTTTCACCCTAGTTTCCATCCTGAAACATCTGCCAGTAAACTAACCCAGCTCAAGAGCCCCCCCAACAGCCCCTCAAGAGCGTTTCTTGGGGGGGGGTCATTGTTTTTTTAGGGGGGGGAGCGGCTCATCGTCTCCCTCCAGGTTGCTCCCTTCCCAGCTTCCGTGGTCCAGCCTAAACGCCCCTTCCTCTTCCGAGGCGAGACCCAGCAGATGCCCACCCGAGCAGCTGGCACCCTGGCAGTGGGGGCCCTTACAGGTGGTTTCGTTCTCATCCTCCCCACGACTTTCTCCTGCCTCCTGGCAGCCTGATTGGCTCCGCATAGCGTGGGCTGCTGGCCCCCCCTCCGCCTCTTGTGCCAGCAGTGGCTGGCTCTGCCCCCGGGGGAGGGGGGGCGTTGCAGGCGAGCAGCCCTCATTAATTATCTAATGTCCCCTTTATGTTTAATTTACAGGCTGCCCTGCCGTATGCTGCTCTGATCTCTTTGTTGTGTCAAGGTTTTCGCCTCCTCTGATTTGCTTCTGGCTCAGAAATCCTCCGCCCTCCTCCTGTGCATGCCGGCCCCCCTTTCGCCCCCCAAACACGAGGCAATTGCAGGAAATTCCCTTTCAGTCCTGTTCCAGTCCAGCTCCTCCTCCCCCCCATCATTGTGTGATTTTCCTGCTTGGGGGGGAGATTGGTAGATTTCCCTTTCTCCATCCCTCCATCCTCCTTTCTCCCTTCTTCCTGCAGCTCCATCCCTCCAGACTGAGGAGGGGGATTCACAGAGATCTCCCCCCCACCATCTCTTTCCTCCCCCCTTCCCCCTCCCTCTCCTGCCTGGTTCTCCCCCTCCCCAATCTGTCATCGGTTCACTCCAGGAGAGGGTAGCTGTTTGCCTTGCGAAGTCTCCCTCTTTCTCTCTCCCTGTTTTTAAGGTACGTGCATCCTATACTGGGATGGTCTTTCATTGTTGGGTTTCCCCCCAGTTCTTGATTTTCAAGGGGGGGGGGAAGAAGGGAAGGTGGATTTAGGGGAATAGGTCCTTTGCCACCCCCTCCAAAAACTGCAGCTTTTGTTAAAGTGAACTGTGATGGATAGATCGAAAAAGAAGTCCAAAATATTGGATTTGGTTTTCTCTCTCTCTGTCTCTCTCTCTGTCTCTGTCTCTCTCTGTCTCTCTGTTTATCTTTCTCTTTGGCAGGACAGGACTTATTTACAAGGCCAACTTCCCCCCTTCCTCTTTTATAAAACTTGTTGCTTAGATCCAAGACCGGGCGTCCCTATTTCCTCGTTGTAATATCTTTTTTACCTTATGGTGTGTTGAGATCCCTTATTTGTTTCGTTTTTTGTTGTTATTACCAGGGGAAAATCTACAGTATTGGGAAAGTTTCAGTTAAGCTCAGTTTACAGGCTGCACCTGCTTGTTTGTGATGGAGAATGGTTTTTTTTTTTTAAAGGTGTGTGTGTGAAAGACAGACGGTGAAATTTTACCTCTCCCGGTTGAAAATTGGCAATTTTTTTGAACCTTCTAAGACGGGAAGTGGTCAACAGCACCCAGGCGAGCAGAAATAAAATCTTTTCCTGTAAATTTAGAAGTCAAAGATTGGAGAAAGGATCAGCTTTGTTCATTTTGATACTGAAGTTTATTTCAGGACTTGCTCTTTTCAAGACTTTGTGTTGGTCTGGCTTGGGGAACTTACAAGACGTGTTTTTAGGTCTGGTGTGTTTTTGGAAAAGAATATATATATATATAGAGAGAGACAGGTGCAGCTGAGTATTGCAGTTGCCTTTCTGAGTCCTCTCTCTCTGTGTGTGTTTGTTTATCTGAAGTTTATTCTCTTGATGTGAACCTGGTGAGAATCAGGTCCAGTGAGATGGATGAAATGATTCCCCCCTCTGGTTTTTGTGGCTGCTGAGATGGTTCTTCTACCTGGCATGGCTGGTCACCAGGATCTATTGCTCTCCAAGTTGTGGTCATGCTTACCAGGTATTCATCTGGCTAGCATCCTTAATCTGTTCAGCTTCAGCACATTGTTTTATCCCTTGGTTAGGGGTTTAAAAAAACTTTATTCTGAGAGAGTAACAATGAAAGAGCTTGCAAGCCTGTAAGAGCTGGGAACTTCATTAGCACCTGGAAAGAAACAGTCTGAGCTAGAAGAGCAATGGAAAAAACCCTGCAAAGACTTAGGACTTGGAAACATTCTTCTTTGCAGAGAGTAACAATGAAAGAGCATCATTAGCACCTGGTTAGGGCTGGAAAAAAACTTATTCGGAGCAAGTTAGAGCAATGAAAAGAACCTGCAAAGACTTAGGGCTTGGAAATCATTCTTCACAGAGAGAAACACAGAGTGAGCTGGGAAGATCGTTAGCAGCTAGTTATGGCTGGAAAAAAAGCTACATTCAGAGTCTAAGACTCACCCTAATTATCAGCCCCCTTTAGGGAAGAAAAAGGGGCATCTTATACAACAGAAAATACGGCAATGCTATAGAGAAAGATGGGAGAGAATGTACGGTTGGAGGCAGAAGATCAACCCTCAAACCTTCCCATCAGATATCTGAAGATGCCACGTGGGGCCACACTCCCACACTCTGTTGTGGGAATGCAAATTTTGGTCCGCGTTTGCCTTTTGACAAAGTGAAGCAGAGGAAGCAGGCGTTGTAGCTCTACAGCTGTGTTTCTCCACCTTGGTAGCTCAGAGAACTGTGGTCTTCGACTCCTAGAATTCCCCATCCAGCATTGGAGTTGAAGTCCACGCATCTTCACCATTGCCCACTGAGGGTTACAAGCCTTTTGTAAAACGACAACAACTAAATTATAATAGAGATGGATAAAGTCATGCTGGAGAAACCTCTGCTTTCTGGACTTGGCCTTTGCAGGTGTGACTGTTCGCGGTGGATGGTTCTTTGGTCCCTGTTTCCATCCATCATCCCAGTTCCTTCAGTTAGTCCTTCTGGGACACCTGTCAACAGCCGAACAGGTGAGGAGGTGGCCTCTTCACCTGCTGGAAATTCCCAGAAAGCTGTCTTGTTCTAAATCAATTGTGTGTTGTGTTGGAAGCATGTTAGAGAATTGGAGACCAGGCCAATAAAGTGGGGGAGGTCCCATCTCCGTCTTGATGTGGGGAAGTTGAATGTCCACCCCTATCTTTCTCTGGCGGCTCTGGAACCAAGAAAAGTTGGGGTGTGTTGAAAAAGGAGACTATACTATTCCTGTCAAATAGTTTTGAGTAGCGCCTTGACAACCGTCTCCTCTTCAGATATGTATGGCATGCCAGAGGGGATAATAGGGGTTTGTGGTCTTCCCACTGATAATGTGGGAAGAGGCTGACCAGATGTTTGAAAACAATGCCACGCTTGGTTTTAGCCGAAGGTAGGGTGGGCTGTCCTGCAGAGGTTCCCTTGTGCTGGGATGGACCACTCCAAAAATTTGGGTCAGTTTTTTCCCTTCTGATGGTCACTTGCTTCCAAGCAGTCATGGAAAACCGTCCAAGGCAGCTCGGTTTGATATATTTGTGTCCGGTACCCTTTGGGAGTAGGGTAGATGGTTTTCAAGAGGTTGCAAAAAGGAGGTGGAGAAGAAATTAGCCCAGACATTTTTCAACTGTGAACAACAGTGCAAAGAGTTTTGAGAGAGTGACCTTGTATTGGTTGGTTGGATGGATTAGCATTCCAGGACAGGAAAGATAATAGAATGGAATGGAATAGAATAGAATGCAAAATAGAGTAGAGTAGAGTAGAATAGGGAATAGAATAGAATAGAATTCTATTCTGGCCAAGTGTGATTGGACACACAAGGAATGTGTCTTTGGTGCCGATGCTAGAGGTATAACAAGCAAGAAGAGGGAGATTATGATCCCGCTATATAGAGTGCTGGTAAGACCCCATTTGGAGTACTGTGTTCAGTTCTGGAGACCTCACCTACAAAAAGATATTGACAAAATTGAACGGGTCCAAAGACGGGCTACAAGAATGGTGGAAGGTCTTAAGCATAAAATGTATCAGGAAAGACTTCATGAACTCCATCTGTCTAGTCTGGAGGACAGAAGGAAAAGGGGGGACATGATCAAAACATTTAAATATGTGAAAGGGTTAAATAAGGTTCAGGAGGGAAGTGTTTTTAATAGGAAAGTGAACACAAGAACAAGGGGACACAATCTGAAGTTAGTTGGGGGAAAGATCAAAAGCAACATGAGAAAATATGATTTGACTGAAAGTGTAGTAGATCCTTGGAACAAACTTCCAGCAGACGTGGTAGATAAATCCACAGTAACTGAATTTAAACATGCCTGGGATAAACATAGATCCATCCTAAGATAAAATACAGAAAATAGTATAAGGGCAGATTAGATGGACCATGAGGTCTTTTTCTGCCGTCAGACTTCTATGTTTCTATGTTTCTATGCTCTCAGTGGACATAAAAGAATAGAATAGAATAGAATTTTATTGGCCAATTGTGATTGGACACACAAGGAATTTGTCTTGGTGCATATGCTCTCAGCGTACATAAAATAAAATATACATTTGTCAAAAATCACGAGGTATAACAATCAATGATTGTCATAGGAATCAAATAAGCAATCAGGAAACAATCAATATTAATAAAAATCTTAAGGATACAAGCAACAAGTTACAGCCATACAGTCATAAGTGGGAGGAGATGGGTGATAGAAATGATGGGGGGGGGAAACTAGTAGTAATAGTAGTGCAATCTTGGTTGCTCTTCTCTCCACGATTGCAAGAGTCGCCTGCAAAGTGGCACATTTGTTTCTACACTTTTTGGGGTGCGAAATTGAGTGGGGAGCAAAAACTCCCCTCTGACTTAACTGAGTGAGGCTTCTCCCCCAGGGCCGCCAGGGGGCAGTGCAAGAGCGAACAAAAGGATCCGCTTGATCCCTTCTAGAGACCCGCCTGGGTTTGTTTTCAGGGTTTGGTTCCAAGGCTCAGCTGCGGGGAGAGGAGGATGGAGCTGCTCCTGTTGAATGACAGCCCAGGCGCAGAAGGACCAGCTCTGAAGCTTTCGCTAAGGTCACTTGTCATCTTCCCGTAGTATTGGCCATGGGGTGCATTATTAAAACCTTGCAGGATATTTGGGAGGTCGGGAATAAGATCTCCAGCAGAGGCTGGGCCTGGTCTGCTTTGCCTTAACAGGATCAGTGAGAGTTTTTTAATGCATGGGACTGAATACCTCCAGGTGATCCCCAGGCTGAAGGAGAGAGATGGAAACACTTTTTGGAAGTCTGCTGCAACCTTTGGCATATATCGGGGAGGACCAGAAGGAAACAAGCTTGGTGTGTGGAGTTGAGTTGCCTTGAAGAAGACCTTGGTGGTACAGAGGTTAGAGTGTAGTATTTCAAGCTGCTTCTGCTGATCACCAGCTGCCAGCAGTTTGGCAGATCGAATCTCAGTAGGTTCAAGGTTGACTCAGCCTTCCATCCTTCCAAGGTCGGTAAAAGTAGGACTCAGAAAGTTGGGGGCAATATATGGGAAGAGGGAGGTTGTGATCCCGCTGTTTAGAGTGCTGGTGAGACAACGTTTGGAATACTGTGTTCAGTTCTGGAGACCTCACCTACAAAAAGACATGGATCAAATTGAACGGGTCCAAAGACGGGCTACAAGAATGGTGGAAGGTCTTAAGCATAAAACGTATCAGGAAAGACTTAATGAACTCAATCTGTATAGTCTGGAGGACAGAAGGAAAAGGGGGGACATGATCGAAACATTTAAACATGTTAAAGGGTGAAATAAGGTTCAGGAGGGAAGTGTTTTTAATTGGAAAGTGAACACAAGAACAAGGGGGCACAATCTGAAGTTAGTTTGGGGAAAGATCAGAAGCAACATGAGAAAATATTATTTGACTGAAAGAGTAGTAGATCCTTGGAACAAACTTCCAGCAGACGTGGTTGGTCAATCCACAGGAACTGAATTGAAACATGCCTGGGATAAACATATATCCATCCTAAGATAAAATACAGGAAATAGTATAAGGGCAGACTAGATGGACCAGGAGGTCTTTTTCTGCCACCAATCTTCTATGTTTCTATGCTGACTCTGTAAACTGCTTAGAAATGGCTGTAAAGCACTGTGAAGCAGTATATAAATCTAAATGTTACTGCTAATGCTGAGATGTCACCTTTGAAGAGTAAGAAGATGTTTTTTTTCTGTAGTTTTGCAGAATTACGAGGTCCTTTTGCAGCGGGGATCCCTTTGCCCCATGCAGAAGGCCAGGTGGGGAATGGCAGCCTCGCAGTTACCCCGAAGGAGATCCCCTTCCCCACTTTTGCCTGGCTTTGGAGACTTGCAGGGGGGCTCAAATCCCTGCTCCAAGTAGAGAGATGCTTCCATCCCCAAGGAGCTTGTGATTCTCTTCGGTTTTTTGAGCTTGGCTGTTTGGAAGAGACCCCTGTGCCCCAGTTTGCAAAGGCACCTTCCAAGATTAGTGTATACGTCTCTTCCTCACACGCCCCTTTCCTCCTTCCTCCCCTCTGCATGGTTTTATCACCTTCCCGACCTCCTTTTCCGGTGTAGGCCTCTGTCTTGGCCACAAGTTCACGTGGCCTTTGTAAGCCCCTAAAGGGAAAGGGTGCAGGATGAGGAGTTTCCTGCCGGGTTGCTAAGACGGTCTCCTCTGTGCCTCTTGCACACTTCTGGGGTCTCCTCATCCTGTCGACTGGCCCGGTGGTTTCCCTGGCCCTTTTTATCGGCTTTGCAGAAATGTGTGCGAGGTTCACAGGTTCACGCAGCGTTTGCAGCTTCTTGCTGGTGAGGCAGATTAAAAGAAGGAAGCTTAAGCGTTTGACCTGCGTCTGAAGAGGACGGGGGTGGAGAGTGCTGGTTGTGTGTGCACTCTCTCTCTCTCTCTCTCTCTCTCTCTCTGTCTCTGTGTCTGTCTGTCTGTCTGTCTGTCTGTCTGTCTGTCTGTCTGTCTATCTATCTATCTATCATCTATCAATTTATTTTATTTTTATTTCTTTTGTCAAATACACAATGAGAGTTTTTGTGAGTGTGTATTTGGAAATTTCTGGTGACATTTCGACGAGGTCCCACTCGTCATCTTCAGGCTGGTGTTTCTGTCCTTGTTCTAAGGCGAACGCTGCGAGACCTAAGCTGCCTTCCTTCTATAAATACTGGTGGCTGGGTGTGGTTTGATGGCTCAGCAATTGCCTGCTGTGTAGAAACTTCCTGGTGAGTCAGTGGGGTAACATCTGGGGTCGTTGATGTAGCTGAAGTATGCTGATTAGTTAATGGTTGTTGATTAGGCATGATATCCTGAGTAGTTGGAGCTTGCAGGCTACTTGATTGTTTTGCAATGTGTGTTCTGAGTCTAGTTTCAGTTTTTATGGCTGGGTTACGTTTGAGGGCTGGTTTCCAGATGTCTGGTAGGCGGGAGGTATCATCCCGCTTGTTCATATTTTGGGGATATTTTTCTATCTCGATGGCTTCCATTATTATTCTTTTGCTGTAGTGTTCTGTTTTGGAAATTAATTTAGTACTGTCAAAATTAATTTCATGTCCTGTAGTTTTGAAGTGTTGGAAAAGGGAGGAGGTTTTTTCTTTTTTCCTTAATGCATTCTTATGTTCTGCAACACGTGCATTTACATATATATATATATGTCACGTGTTTTTTTGCTGAATGTGAAAATTAAGGGAGACTAGGATAGATCTATTTCTGCCTTATTTTGGCCTCATCAGCTAGCCATACCCACTGGAACTTGATATATATACTCATAGTAAAATACATGATATATATACACATAGTAAAATACATGATGAAGGTTATAGAGGAGATACTCATAGTAAAATATATCTATGAAAGAATAGAAAAGAATATATAGGAATAGAACATATCAATGAAAGAATAGAAGAAGAGATATAGGAATAGAAGAAAGGTATAGGAGATATATGAGAGCAATAGGATAGGGGATGGAAGGCACTCTAGTGCACTTGTACTCGCCCCTTACTGACCTCTTAGGAATCTGGAGAGGTCAAATGTAGATAATCCAAGGGTAAAGTGTTGGGGGTTTGGGGATGACACTATGGAGTCCGGTAATGAGTTCCATGCTTCCACAACTCGGTTACTGAAGTCATATTTTTTACAGTCAAATTTGGAGCGGTTAATATTAAGTTTAAATCTGTTGTGTGCTCTTGTGTTGTTGTGGTTGAAGCTGAAGTAGTTGCCAACTACTATCTATCTATCTATCTATCTATCTATCTATCTATCTATCTATCTATCATCTACCTACCTACCTACCTACCTACCTAACTACCTATTTATTTATTTTATTTATTTGTCAAACAGTTATAGGATGCTAATTTGTACAAATAAAACATTAGATAAGTAATGATAAAACATAATGATAGAAGACAATAGGACAGGGATGGTAGGCACAGTGGTGTGCTTATGCACGCCCCTCACAGACCTCTTAGAAAGGGGGAAAGGCCAATTGTAGATAGTCTAAGGTTAAAGGTTTTGGGGTTGGGAGTAGAAACCACAGAGCCAGGGAGGGCATTCCAGTCGTTGATTGCTCTATTGCTGAAGTCGTATTTTTTGCAGTCTAGTTTGCAGCGGTTGACATTGAGTTTAAATCTGTTTCGTGCTCGTGTGTTGTTGTGGTTGAAGGTGAGGTAGTCGCTAACAGGAAGGACATTTTGGTAGATGATTTCATGAACTGTATTTAAGTCCAGAACGGAGATGACGCAGTTGTAAGTTGTCTAATCGAAGAATTTCAAATCTGGTGGAGTCAGGTATTTTGTTGCGAGTGTTTTTGCTTTTATGAAAAGCAACCCAGAGAGGCATCTTTGGTTTGCTAGGAACTCTCGCAAAGGGGAGGGGGCTGAGCCTCACCCTTTTCCACCCCCACCCCCCGCCTGCTGCTTTAAAACCACTTCCTCCATGTGTGGGGCACGGGGGCAAATCTAGGCTTAAAACAACACTGGCTTCCTCTCTCGTGCTTTGTGCTTCCAACACTACTTCTTCGGCACCTCGGGTTTTTGGCCTCGCTTAGGATAGCTCCTGTAACAAATAAATAAAATAAAAAATAAATAAAATGAAGTTGCCAGCTTGTGGCCAGCAGTGTCCCCTTTTCCTGGGAGACCCCTCCCTGCCCTCCCTGCTCCCAAACTACCCTGTAGAACCCCCCCCCCCCTTTCTCCCTTGCAAAAGGGACGAGAGCCAGCGGGGCCTTTCCCACATGACCCTGCGGGAGGAGAAACAGAGGACGTCTTTGTTAATCCTGGGGGCTGCAGCTTCAGCCCCTTCTCCACAGCCATAAGCCACTTACGGCTGCTCTCTCCCCCCCCCACTTTGACCCCGATCTATCTGCAGGGCCCCCCTCGTAAAAAGCAGGAAAACAATGCCCGACCTTGCCCCCCCCCCGTCCTCCCCCTTCGACTCCTCTGCCTGCTGAGAAAAGGGGGGAGGAGGAGGAGGAGGAGGGGGCTGTCTCTTCCTCCTGGCCTCACCTCTCTCTCCATCTGCTGGAAACAGATCTCTTCCCTCTCCCCGACTTCTATAATAATAATATTAATAATAATAATAATTATTATTATTATTATTTGTTTGTTTGTTTGTTTGTTTGTTTGTTTATTTATTTATTTATTGATTGATTGATTGATTGATTGATTTATTGATTTGATTTGATTTGATTTGATTTGATTTGATTTGTATGCCGCCCCTCTCCGAAGACTCAGGAGGAGGTGGGCTTGGGGTCTGGAAGAGCATGATTTATTTTTATTTAATTTTATTTTATCAAGTATGTATTGGTAGTATGCATAGATTTAACACTGTTTGTATATTTACATGGTTGGTAAATCCACAGTCACTGAATTGAAACATGCCTGGGATAAACAGAGATCCATCCTAAGATAAAATACAGAAAATAGTACAAGGGCAGACTAGGTGGATCAGGAGGTCTTTTTCTGCTGTCAGTCTTCTATGTTTCTATGTTTCTATTTTATTTTTATTTTTTTTCTATTTGTTTTGTCACGTATGTATTGGTGGCATACAAATATATAATAATATTTATAAACATGACACTAGTAAGAGAGAAACATTAGGACAGGGGACGGAAGGCACGCTGGGGCACTTATGCACGCCCCTTACTGACCTCTTAGGAATCAGGAGAGGTCAACAGTGCATAATCTATAAGGGTAAAGTTTTTTTTGGGGTGTGTGTGTGTTAGGTGATGATACTACAGAGTCTTGTAGTGAGTTCCAGGCATTAACTACTCGGTTGTTGAAGTCGTATTTTCTACAAGTTGAGATTGGAGCAGTTCACTTTGAGTTTGTATCTGTTGTGTGCTCGTGTGTTGTTGTGGTTGAAGCTGGAGTAGTCATTGACAGGAAGGACGTTGTAGCAGATGATTTAATGGGCTCTGCTTAAGTCGTGTTTAAGGCAACGTAGTTCTAAGCTTTCTAAACCTAGGATTGTAAGTCTAGTTGCCTAGGTTATTCTGTTGTGAATGTTCTATACATGTGATGGGTACTACTAAGAGGGAAACATTAGGACAGGAATGGTAGTCACGCGGGTGTACTTATGCACGCCCCTTACTGACCTCTAAGAAATTGGGAGAGGTCAACAGTGGATGGTCTAAGAGTAAAGTTTTGGGCGTTTGGGAAAGAAACCTCAGAGTCAGTTAGTGAGTTCCACGCATCAACCACTCAGTTACTCAAGTTGTATTTCCTGCAGGCGAATTTAGAGTGGTTTAAGTTTTTATCTGTTGTGTGCTCGAGTGTTGTTGTGGTTGAATCTGAAGTAGTCATTGACAGGAAGGACGTAGTGGCAGATGGTTTTATGGGCTATGCTTAAGTCGTGTTTGAGGCGACGTAGTTCTAAGCTTTCTAAACCCAGGATTTCAATTCTGGTTGCATAGGGGACTCCTATAATGCATGCGGCAGGGGCTTGGAGGACGTCCAAGGAAATGGGGACATTAGCCCATTCTGATGATGAATATTTTGGTGTCATCTTCCTCAAATATTATTATTATTATTATTATTATTATTATTATTATTATTATTATTATTATTATTATTTTGTTTTGTTGTTGTTATTATTGTTATTGTTGTTGTTGTTGTTATTATTATTATTATGACATTCAGTGGCAGTTTTCCTTATTTGACACTTAACAGCTTTGAGTGCAAACCTTCAATTAGTTTCCTTTTCTTTTCCTTTTCCGTTTCTTTCCTCCCTCCCTCCCTCCTGTAGCTGGTTGGCTGTGGAGTGCTGGGAGTTAAAATCGGCACCTCTTCAAAGTTGTCCAACTGATCTACTTGGTTTGGATTTGTTTTAAATGCTCTTGTCATCCGTTAGAGAGCCTCTCTTGCAAAACTGCATTGAGAATTTATTGCCTTGAAGTATAAACATGTTTTGATACCTTAGAAAAATAGCAGCTGGGTGGAAGCGAGTGGGGTTTTTTTTTGCCTGCGAGTTGATCCGGGCTGAGCCAAGTTGTAGGCAGGAATTGGTCCAGGAGAGGGCACTGAACGCGGTAATTAGCTCGTTTTAGACTCTCTTCCAATGGCAAAGAAAGTCCATTAAAAGTTGTGGTTTTAGAAAGACCCATAACATGGCCTTTGGGTGGCCCTCTCCTCATCTCTTGCAAATGGCAGTCAGATGATCTGTGCCACCCCAATTGCTCCCCCCAAAACTGCCTATACACTATAGCAATAGCAATGGTGCAGTGGTTAGAGTGCAGCCCTGCAGGCTCCTTCAGCTAACTGCTAGCTGTAGTTCAGCAGTTCAAATCTCACCATTGGCTCCAGGTTGCCTCAAATGAGGACCCAGATTGTTGGGGGCAAGAGGCTGATTCTGTATACCGCTTAGAGAGGGCTGTAAAAGCACTGTGAAGCTGTATATAAGTCTAAATGCTATTGCTCTTCCTTCCTTCCTTCCTCCCTCCCTCCCTCCCTCCCTCCCTCCCTCCCTCCCTCCCTCCCTCCCTCCCTCCCTTCCTCCCACCTAAGAGCCAGGGTAAGATACTGTAAACCACTTAGAGAGGACTGAAAAAGCACATAAGTCTAAATTCCATTGCTATTGCAGGATGATTAAAATCAAAACAGGGGCTTCGAGTGGGCCAAAAAATTGGCAAGACTAAGCCGCCTTCCTTGAGCTGGGGGTCTCGCTTACATGGAGAAACATTTTGCTCCTTTTAAGGAATGGGCTCCTCTCCTCAAGGTGGAGCTTCTCTTCCCAAGTGGGTTTCACCAGAGGAGCTCAGGTGGTTTCGAACACCTGGGCAGGGCAGGGCGGCTCCTTTGCAGATGTCCCTCAAAACGTCCCTGCGGTTTCCATCCTGGCAATTTCTCTTCCCAGGGCTGCGGTTTTAAGTCTGTTTTCCAGGCTGAACGTTGTTCTGGAGGCCTTGGCAAGGTTTCATCCTCTCTAGGCAGGTTCACTTTTGTGGCGAGGCAGAAATTGCCACCCTCTTCTTCGGGCTGGGAGACCTTGCAGCGTGGAGGATCTCATGGGCCGGGATCGGTTGAAAGGCACCGCGTGCTGCGTGGGCCGCTTGGTCTTCTACTGGCCTTAGAAGAGGCAAGATGAGTCCTGTTGCTTTCTCCTACAACTCCCCTGTGGCACGCCCTAAAAGGGAATGCACAGCCTTGACCCAGGAGAGGAAGAAGGGAGCTGCCTAGAAGCTTCTTGGAAGTCCCCAGGTGAACATCTCTGGGTTCATTTCATTTCATTTCATTCGTCCGTCCGTCCTTTCTTTCTTTCTTTCTTTCTTTTTTCTTTCATTCATTCTTTCTTTCATTCTTTCATTCTTTCATTCTTTCTTTCATTCTTTCATTCTTTCATTCATTCTTTCTTTCTTTAATTCTTTAATTCTTTAATTCTTTCTTTCATTCTTTCATTCTTTCATTCATTCTTTCTTTCATTCCTTCATTCTTTCATTCTTTCATTCTTTCATTCATTTTTTCTTTCATTCTTTCATTCTTTCATTCTTTCATTCTTTCATTCTTTCATTCTTTCATTCTTTCATTCTTTCATTCTTTCTTTCTTTCATTCTTTCTTTCTTTCTTTCTTTCATTCATTCTTTCATTCCTTCATTCCTTCATTCCTTCATTCCTTCATTCCTTCATTCTTTCATTCTTTCATTCTTTCATTCTTTCTTTCATCCATTCACTGGATTTATATGCTGCTCTTCTCCGAGGACTCAGGGCAGCTTACAACATATAAAAAAATAACAATAAAATACAATACGCTAAATCCCATTAAGTAAAATTAAATAAACGACTCTAAAATTGTTAACAATATTAAAAATCAATCATATCCATTCAAACAGCAACCATACATAACATTCGTCGGCCAGGGGGCAGACGTCTAATGGCTCCATGCCTGGCGACATAGATGAGTCTTAAGACTCTTGCTCATCAAGAGGCCTGAAAGATCTGAGCCATGGCCAAACCGGCAAGGTATGAAGGAGCAACCTCGAGAGGACCAACCGCACGATCTGGAGATATTGACCCAACCTGTCCAGTTCCATGAAAGCACAACCACAGGCTGGTGTCTCAATGTTGAGGAAGATGGAGGTAACCTGAGGGCAGTTATGTAAGCATCAGATCAGGCTTGAGAAACAGGGGGGAGGTGAGATCACATCCAAGAAGCTCCAAGTTTTCTTTTTTGGGGGTGGGTGGGGAGTAGCTTTGGGATCTACAGTGTTAAATTCCCATAAAATTCTGAACTGTCGGTTTTCCTTGCTGGGCTGGGAAGGAAATATAAACTTAGATGAATTAATTCTAATGGGTTGTAAGGCAACTTAACAGAATCCTCCAAGTCTGAAGGCAGAACTAGTAACAACTGCAGAGAGGGCGGCATACAAATCTAATAAATAATAAATAATAATAATAATTTATACTTCTACAGTATACCGCTTCACAGTGTTTGACAGCCCTCTCTACAGAGGTTTACAGAGCGTCAGTATATTTTCCCCAACAATCTGGGTCCTCATTTTACCAACCTTGGAAGGATGGAAGGCTGAGTCAACCTGGAGCTTACTGAGATTCGATCTGCCAAATTGCTGGCAGCCGGCGATCAGCAGAAGTAGCTTGCAGTACTGCATTCTCACCACTGGGCCTCTCTTTTATAGCCCAAGAAACTAGGGAGAATTCCTTCTGAGTCTCCTGCCCCAACTAGTGTCCATCTGTGGGCTGTGCTGCCTCTAATCTGATAGTTCCCTTGACAGGATCTCCCAAAGTCCTTCCCACATACCACTACAGGAATCAAACCAGTGACATTATGACCTTGGGTAACTATGCAAAGAAAGACAATGCTTCTGCTTTAGAACAGCGGGGGGGGGGGGGTGTCTACTCTATGCTGGCAGGGGAATTCTGGGATTTGAAGTCCACAGGTCTTAAAAGTGGCCAAGTTTGGAGAGCCCTGCTTTAGAGAAAGGCTGAGCTATTTCTTCCAGTGTCACAAGTCTATCTTTAGCAGATCCTGGGTGGAGCAATTGGGTGGATTTGATGCCCTTCTAACTATGTTTCCATGGGCCTGTGTTGGCTCCCCTTCTCAGGCCAAGCAGCCTCTTGAATTACAACCTTGAAGGTGGCTGCTCCAGTTGGGCAGGTGGGAGTCTGTCCCTTCCATATCGGCTCATTTCAGGGAAGACATTTTAATCTGTAGGGTTGACTTCCTAGAGAGGTATCCATTGACTTCCTAGAGATGCATCCATTGACTTCCTAGACAGGCATCCATTGACTTCCTAGAGAGGTATCCATTGACTTCTTAAAGAGGCATCTATTAACTTCCTAGAGAGGTATCCATTGACTTCCTAGAGAGGCATCCATTGACTTCTCAGATAGGTTTCTTTTGTGCACCTTCTGTGGACTAAAAGCTCTTCCGGGTGGGTGTGCCTTCCTCTCGCCTTCCCCCCTCCTTCCTTTCATGGGTTCAAGAAAGTAATCATATCTCCAATTCCCCAGAAGGAAGCTGACATATTTCCTCAAAGCAGAGGTCAAGGAAGCCAGGAGGTCAGCCGCTTCTCAAGTAACGCACCGGCCTGGGTCAGCACCTTGTGTGGATGACAACTCAATCTCTCCGGGGTCACAGCAGCCGCACCGCCAAACTCCCTTGCTAAAATAATCCTCGGGTTGTTTTGATGAGTAGGCTAGTGTGGGAATATGGAGAGGGTCTGCTGACGGTGATCTCCGCTTGCTGAATTTGCAGGAACCAAATCTGGAGGTCTTTGGTATCGATTTAGAAAGCTTAGAACTACGTCACCTCAAACACGACCTAAGCATAGCCCATAAAATCAGCTGCTACAACATCCTTCCTGTCTACGACTACTTCAGCCTCAACCACAACAACACACGAGCACACAACAGATACAAACTTAAAGTAAACCACTCCAAACTCGACTGCAGGATATACAGCTTTAGTAACTGAGTAGTTGATGCCTGGAACTCACTACCAGACTCTGTAGTATCATCACCAATCCCCCAAAACTTTACCCTTTTAGACTATCCACTGTTGACCTCTCCCAATTCCCAAGAGGTCAGTAAGGGGCGTGCATAAGTGCCCCAGCATGCCTTCTGTCCCCTGTTCTAATGTTTCTCTCTTACTAGTATCATGTATATAAATATTATTATATCTCTGTATACCACCAATACATACGTGACAAAACAAATAAATAAAAAATAAATATTATTAGAATAAATAAAAATAAAATAATGGTTGCGGGTTGAAGCCCCTGTTTGGGGCATGGGGGGGGGCTGATGGGCAGAAGAAGGGATGGGCGAGAAATGTTGAGGGTTCCTCCTTGCTACGCTCCACTGGACTTGGCTGCTGGTGAAATCTTTGTTCCTAATGGCCACCCTCTTTTTCACCTTCCTTTCCTGAAATGCCAGGGGGTGGGTTTGGGGTGGGCCACGAGGCCACCCCCGAGCCCCTTCTTCATCCCTCAGCTGGGCTGTTATGGCTGAGGAGCTTGAGAGGATCTGGAGGGAAGCTCTGGAGGAGAAATCCTTTCTCTGGCCGGACAGATTCCTCTTAATTGAGCAGATAGCTTGCATTTGCAAACAGATGGCTCTTTGGCTTCATTTATTTCTTATCTGTGCAGTGGGGATGATTTTCTGACAGATAGCGAGGAGAGGGGGAGGGAGTGGGGGAGGGAAGGGAGGGAGGGAAGAGGGAACATGCATTTTAGGCCCCTTCCTGCCCCAAATACCACCATTGCAGCCTTCCAAGGGGGAAGGATGGGATCCCACTCAACTGGAGGAGAGATGTCCAGCTGTCCATGGTTCTTTGGCATCCTGGCCCCCTGGAAGGCCTTCACCCTTCGGTTAGAGAACCCGAAGCCATGTGGCAGAGTTCATGCCTCACTCAGTGGCGAGATGAAAAGATGCCTCCAAGAAAGCCATCTAAGGAAGGTGGAGTCTCTGGTCAAGCCCTGAGATTTGGGCCTTCACAGCACCATGGGATCAAGTTTTTGTTCGCAGGGAGGCATCGTCTAGACCAGGGGTCCCCAACCTTGGCAATTTTAAGACTTTTGGACTTCAACTCCCAGGGTTCCTCAGCCAGATAGTTGAGGAACTCTGGGAGTTATTATTATTATTATTTATTAGATTTGTATGCCGCCCCTCTCCGTAGACTTGGGGCGGCTCACAACAATAACAAAGACAATGTAAGAACAAATCTAATAATTTAAAAACACTAAAAACCCCATTATTAAAAGCAAACGTACACACAAACATACCTGACGGTAGAGATGGGTCTTAAGAACTTTACAAAAGGCAAGGAGGGTGGGGGCAGTTCTAATCTCTGGGGGGAGCTGGTTCCAGAGGATTGGGGCCGCCACAGAGAAGGCTCTTCCCCTGGGTCGCCCGCCAAACGACATTGTTAGTCAACAGGACCCGGAGAAGGCAAAACTCTGTGGGACCTAACCAGTCGCTGGGATTCGTGCGGCAGAAGGCGGTCCCGGAGATATTCTGGTCCGATGCCATGAAGTCCACAAGTCTTAAAAGTTGCCAAGGTTGGAGACCTCTGATCTGGGCAGTTTTGCCTTATGGAAGCCAGTGAGGAGATGCTTCTCTCCAAACAGGGCTTTGCTTTGTCTCTTTTCTCAGTGGTTGGGGTTTTTTTTTTGTTCTTCGGGTTTTATACAGACCTTCTGATTTGGGGGCTGCCTTCCAGTCCTTTGGCTCTGGGGCCTCTTTCTGACACTTAGAAGGACCTCTACCCCTCAGCCTGCCTCATGATCCCAGAGATGAGGAGGAGGAGGGGGAGAAAAAGGAGGGAGAGGAGGAGGAAAGGGAGGAGATAGTGCTAGGAAATCAGTGTTGACTTTGTGGCCACGTAGGAAGACCTTCTCCAGCCCAGTCTTCCAAGAGGATCTGCCCTCAACATCACCACAATCCAATTATCTTTCATGGCCAACGCATTTTCTTTTCTTGAAAAGTTGCTTCCCTCTTCCCCCTCGAGGGGCTTGTCAATATTTCCTGGCTTTAGTGGTCATTCGAACAGTGAAGGGGGGCTGCTCTATGGAGTAGCCCTTTTGGCGTTCGACAGCTGTGCTTCCTCCCTCTCCTCCTCCTCTTCCTCCTCCTCCTTCTCCTCCTCTACCATTCCTTCTATTGCTCCTCCTCCTCCTCCTCTTCCTCCTCCTCCTCTTCCTCCTCCTCCGCCTCCTCTACCATTCCTCCTCTTGCTCCTGCTCCGTCTTCCTTCTCTTCATCTACCCCCTCTTCTTCCCTCCAGAGAGGGGTTTTCCTCTCTTCAGCCTGCAAACACCACCTCCCCAAAGCCTGTGACCCCCTCTGCATTGCACCTCACTTGCAACCTAACAAGACAGCAGGGCCAAGAAACCGCACAGCTACACTATCTGCACGTTCTTATGGAAAGAGGGGAACTGGCTGTGTTCAGGAGCCGTTGTTTGCTTTCCCTCTTTGAAATCCTCAGCCTGGGGCTCTTGCTAAAACTGGTTTGATTACTTGCGGTGTGCAAAAAAAAAAAAAAATAGTGGTATTTTTTTTTAACCCACTCCTGTGTGTTTCCAGCATTCTGTCTGGAGGTGGGAGAGAGAGAGAGAAGACAAGAGTTTGCTCTTCCCAGATCTTAGCAAGTAGATTGGCTGCTTTCCCAAAGAAGGGGATAAATTAAAAGCCGGAATGGACTCTTCTCTGAAGGGAAGGCTGAGAAGGCTTTGCAGCAGCTTTGCACAGGCTGCTTGGAGGGAAGGGCAAACTCTTGGAAAGCAGAAGACCCCTGAGGATGGGGCTCCAAGATCTCAGCAGGCCTCACTCTCCCTGGTAGATGCAGATAACCGAGTAGCAACAGCAGCAGCATTTAGACTTATGTACCGCTTCACCGTGCTTTCCAGCCCTCTCTCAGCGGTTTACAGCCTCAGCCTCTTGCCCCCAACAATCTGGGTCCTCATTTGACCCACCTTGGAAGGATGGGAGGCTGAGTCAACCTGGAGCCTGGTGAGATTCGATCTGCCAAACTGCTGATAGAAAACAACAGTGCTCTTTCTAATAGAGATGATTGAAGGTGATGAAACAGAGCTCTCTGTTTTCTCACCTTCAATTATCTTCATTTTTATTTCATTAGAAAGAGCAGGTTTTTTCCTATCATATATGTTGTTTTTGTGATGGTTTCTTCTCAAATAAGGCGGCAAAAATCAGTCAAGGGGACACCCGGTCCACTTGACAAAGAATGACCCTATTGCTAATATTATTGTTGTGATGTTGTACAATGAGGTTCACCATTGTGGTTAGAAGGGGACATGAAGCTGGAGCTGCTTGGAGTGTGATGGGGGACATCTGACCAAGATAGTCAAGTATTGCATTCCTACATGGATATGGGGGTAGAACTCAAGATACCATCCAGCCCATGTTTCTGTGACATGAAGACAAGACTGGTGTTTGCTTCAATGCATGGACATTCCAAAGAAGCCACTTGCTTTACAGTTACCCAAGCATAGAAACATAGAAGGTTGACGGCAGAAAAAGATCTCCTGGTCCATCTAGTCTGCCCTTAAATTCAATTACTGTGGATTGACCAACCACGTCTACTACTCTTTCAGTCAAATAATATTTTCTCACGTTGCTTCTGATCTTTCCCCCAACTAACCTCAGATTGTGCCCCCTTGTTCTTGTGTTCACTTTCCTCCTGAAACTTATTTAACCCTTTAACATATTTAAATGTTTTGATCATGTCCCCCCCTTTCCCTTCTGTCCCCCAGACTAGACAGATGGAGTGCATGAAGCCTTTCCTGATCAGTTTGATGCTTAAGACCTTCCACCATTTTTGTAGCCTGTCTTTGGACCCGTTCGATTTGGTCCATGTCTTTTTGTAGCTGAGGTCTCCAGAACTGAGCACAGGATTCCAAATGTGAATCATGAATGAATCATGAATGTTTTAGAAACATAGAAGACTGACGGCAGAAAAAGACCTCCTGGTCCATCTAGTCTGCCCTTATACTATTTTCTGAATTTTATCTTAGGATGGATATACTGTATGTTCATCCCAGGCATGTTTAAATTCGGTTACTGTGGATTTATCTACCACATCTGCTGGAAGTTTGTTCCAAGGATCTACTACTTTTTTTCCCCATTGCCGAAAGCCACTATGTGGGATTAGTGTGTGGTTGTGTGAACTGTGTGGTTCTGTAAGCCATCATGTAGTTCAGCCCCGTGGTGGTGTATTCTGCCAACCAGAGGTGAGCAAGACCATAACTTTGGCATCTTAATGGGCAAGTTTCCGACAGAATCCAGCCCTTGTAAGAACTCCCTAAGCCACGAAATGCCCAGAGCTTCCCTTCCCTTGCTTTTATTTTAG
>NC_091958.1:2689688-2834688 GCF_031021105.1 Erythrolamprus reginae
TCCTCCTTGGATTCAGAACAAGAGTTAATGATACAGCCACGCATGCGGAGAGCGATGCATAGGCAGCAACAACTGAGAGATTATTATCAAAGAAAATGAGGCCACCTGTGGTTGGGTGGGGCTGTGGTCATTATAAAGAGCAGCCTGTGGGTTTGGCCATTGTGGAGGATTATCTGATCATTGTGTTTTGTGACTGCTTTACTGACTTTGACCTTTTGTGTGCTGATTTTTCCCCACTTTGAAACTAAACCAGAGCAAAGTGTGTTTCACTTTGTGAAAGAAGAAGGACTGTGAATTGCCTCACAGCTGCAAGCTAAGTATCACAGAACTGATAAGGGACTTGTACAAATTACCAGATTGTTTGGAGACAAGTGCTCTGTGCTATACCAAAAGAGGGCTTAGGTTAAGTGAATTTTCATTATAAAGAACATTGTTTTGAATTTTCAAACGTGTGTGTGTCTGAAATTTGTATCTGTGCATTTTTGGGAGGATTCTACCAGAGAGCCCGACAGAACAGAGCTAAGGAAGAATTTCCTGATAAGTGAGGTGGGGGAACCACACTTCCTGTTGGCTCCAGAATTGAACAGGGGGCTTCCAATTAGGACCTTTGTGGCTCATTGAGTGTCTAAGGTTGCCAACCCCTGGCCTAGTTCATCTCCTTCTCTGCTCCACCACACCAGGTCTGGTTGTGACTTTTGAAAAGTCTACCAAAACTTTGCAGTTTCGTAGCTCCAGGTTTTGCATGCCTGACTAAGACAGAGCTGTAGAAACGCCCTTGGGGGAAAATGGAGGAATTGGCGTTCAGAAGCAAATGAAATCCAGATTTTATGTACTTAGGAGAAGGACATCAGTGCATTTGAGAAAAAATAAATAGCACCAATGTGCCTTTTCCCATGCTCTTCCTTCCTCCATTCCTCCTAATCTAACTTCCCTTGGACAAATCGTGGCTCTGCCTTCCCACCATGGCAGGAATTCGAATCCTGGGATGTCTCCCTTCGTGCCATTGAAGCAACGCGCCTGAATCAGAAGTGACATATAGGAAGCATAATCAGTTTCAGGCCATTTGCTTTTATCCGGGCGTGTAAACACTGTGTGGAAATTGTCACTCTAATTTATCAAGGATTGGATATTTGGGTTAGTTCCACTCTGTCCCAACTTCTAAACATGCTTTTCAATACCAGGCCTTTTTTGTGCGAAAAAAAAGAAAGAAATCAGATGTGAAACATTTTCAGCCAGCTCTTTGTGAGAAGACCCCTGTTGTACGAATGAGGGGAGGTTGTGTTTTCTTAGTTGCGATTAGGCAGGGATGTTTTTCTAATAGATCTCAGGCATGGAGAGGAGGTTCTGGGCCTCCTGCTACCTACCAGCAGCAGATCTGGGTCCTTCTGAAAGAGGAGTAAAAACAAAAAGTGTGTTTGTGAGGGCAGAACCTAAATACAGTGATACCTTGTCTTACAAACTTAGTTGGTTCCGGGATGAGGTTCTTAAGGTGAAAAGTTTGTAAGACCAAACAATGTTTCCCATAGGAATCAATGGAAAAGTGATTAATGTGTGCAAACGCAAAATACTTCCATGTTTTTGTGATGCTGCAGGGAAATCCCAGCAGTGAAATCCCAGCAGCGCAAAAACGGGTGCTTTGCTGGCAACGGAAGTCCGGAGGTGGGGTTTCCCAGCGAGGGGAGCCTCAGTGAAATCGCAGCATCTCAAAAACACCGAAGTCCTCGAAACCCCAGCTCCAGACCTCTGTGTTTTTGCGATGCTGCGATTTCACTGAGGCTCCCCTCGCTGGGAAACCCCACCTCCGGACTTCCGTTGCCAGCGAAGCACCCGTTTTTGCGCTGCTGGGATTTCCCTGCTGGGATTTTCCCTGCAGCATCACAAAAACACGGAAGTCTGGAGGTGGGGTTTCCCATGGAGGGGGAGCCTCAGGGGAATCCCCAGCAACGCAGAAACGGGTGCTTCGCTGGCAGCGGAAGTCCGGAGGTGGGGGCATCCCAGCGGCGGCAGTGGGTTTGTAAGATGAAAATAGTTTGTGAGAAGAGGCAAAAAAATCTTAAACCCTGAGTTTGTATCTCGAAAAGTTTGTATGACGAGGCGTTTGTAAGATGAGGTATCACTGTATACCTGTTCAGACTTAAGCTCATCAGAGTGAAGAAATTAAATATGATTGAATGCACCCCAAGCCAGTTCAAGGCTAAGTGGAAAAGCTATTAGGACATGATTAGCTGAGTATTATTTGCCCTGAAAAATGTCACATACCATTAAGGCTGACAAGATTTCGAAGCCAACCTCTTTGGCTAAACCTTCTGCCGGATCAGCAGTTTCCCCAGACTATGTGTGTTGTGAAGGGTTCTTGATGGTCTCTGGGCTTGGTTGATTTCATTATCCAAACTAGTTAAGACCATCACTTACCTAGCACTGTTACCTAGTTGGGTTATGAAACATTTGGAAGAAAGCAATGAAGCTCAGAGAGAATCATAGAATCATAGAATTGGCAGGGACTTCCAGGGTCATCGGGTCTGACCCCCTGCTCTATGCAGGATACACTAAACCATCCCAGAAAGTTGACTGTCCAGTCTCTGTTTGAAGACCTCCAGTGAAGGCGAGCCCACCACCTCCTGTGGCAAACAGTTCCACCGGTTTATCACCCTTACCGTTAGAAAGGTTTTTTTGATATCTCATCTAAATCTACTCTCTTGCAGTTTCATTCCATTGTTTCAAGTCCTTCCATGTGCTAATGAGAACAATGTTGATCCCTCTGCTCTGTGACAGCCCTTCAGATATAGGTAGACAGCTATCAAGTCTCCTCTAAGTCTTCTCCTTTGCAGACTAAACATCCCTAGATCCTTTAACCGTTCCTCATAGGACGTGGGTTCCAGACCACTCACCATCCTTGTAACTCTCCTCTGAACTTGCTCTAGTTTATCAATGTCCTTCTTAAATTGGGCCCCCCAGAACTGAACATAGTATTGCAAGTGTGGTCGTACCAGAATACTGTAGAGAGGAATAATTACTTCACGGGAGCGAGATTCTATGCGCCTTTTGATGCGTCCCAGGATTGTGTTGGCCTTTTTTGCAGCTGCTTCACACTTTCGACTCATGTTTAATCTGTGATCTACCAATACACCCAGGTCCTTCTCACCTGTGCTGCTGCTCAGACATACAGTATTCCCCCATTCTATAGGTGCTGTTTTTGTTATTTTTGCCCAGATGTAGGATCTTGCGTTTCTCTCTGTTACAAATGCCATTCTGTTAGTTTCAGCCCATTGTTCAAGCGTGTCTAGATCTTTTTGAATCCTATCTCTATCTTATTGAGTAAGGGTCTCTCATTTTTAACCCTGAGCTGCAAATATTCCCTTTTATTGGTAGCCTATCCTGTTTTGGATCGTATACCGAAGACATGCTAAGCAATATTGAACCACTTTTATTTATTTTATTTATTTATTTATTTATTTTGTCCAATGCATAATACACATTGAAGAGAAAGATATGTAATAATATAAGTAAAGAAAAGAATAGAAGATAGGATATAAAAGTATAGATGAACATATTTGAAAGGAAGAAAAGATAAATGAGATAAGGAGAGACAATTGGACAGGGGACGGAAGGCACACTGGTGCACTTATGCACGCCCCTTACTGACCTCTAAGGAACCTGGAGAGGTCAATCGTGGATAGTCTAAGGGAAAAATGTTTGGGGTTAGGGGTTGACACTACTGAGTCGGGTAATGAGTTCCACGCTTCAACAATTCAGTTGCTGAAGTCATATTTTTTACAGTCAAGTTTGGAGCGGTTAATATTAAGTTTGAATCTGTTGCGTGCTCTTGTGTTGTTGCGGTTGAAGCTGAAGTAGTCATTGACAGGTAGAATTTTGCAGCATATGATCTTGTGGGCAATACTTAGATCGTGTTTTAGGCGACGTAGTTCTAAGCTTTCACATGACCTGCCTCTGTAGAATTCTGATAGGTGCCTGATACTGAGGTCTTCTCCAGAGCAGGCCAGCCATCAATTCACACACTGCTGATGAAAGCCCAGACATGTTGGGCAGGCCAATGTTCTTAGGATGCAATTCCATCACATCCCTAAGCAGCTCCTGTATGGTAAGTTGTCTAAAGCAGTGTTTCCCAACCTTGGGCAACTTGAAGATATTTGGACTTCAACTCCCAGAATTACCCAGCCAGCGAATTCTAGGAGTTGAAGTCCAAATATCTTCAAGTTGCCAAGGTTTTTTTTTTATTTATTCTTTGTCCAATATACAATACGTATGGAATGAAATAGACATTAAGTAGTATATATAGGGATAGTAAGTAAAAAAGAAGAGGAGTGGAAGAGAGGGAGAGAATATATAGGATATATGAGAAAAGGAAAGGTAATTGGACAGGGGACGTTAGGCACATCAGTGCACTTATGTACGCCCCTTACTGGCCTCTTAGGAACCTGGAGAGGTCAATCGTGTAGAGTCTAAGGGAGAAATGTTGGGGGTTGGGAGTAGACACTATAGAGTCCGGTAATGAGTTCCACGCGTCGACGACTCGATTGTTAAAGTCATATTTTTTACAGTGAAGTTTGGAGCGGTTAATATTAAGTTTGAATCTGTTGCATGCTCTTGTGTTGTTGCGGTTGAAGGTGAAGTAGTCGTTGACCGGAAGGACATTGCAGCATATGATCTTGTGGACAATACTTAAATCATGTTTTAGGCGCCGCAATTCTAAGCTTTCAAGACCTAGGAAACCTAGGTTGGGAAACACTGGTCTAAAGGAAAGTGATTTCACGGGGGACAAAGGAAGCGATACAAGATAACTCCCGATCAAGAGAGTTTCCCACAGAAATTGAATGTTTCCATCCCATGCAGGATGCAGGTGATTGCAAAGAGAGAGAGAGAGATGGTTCCTTGGATGTCCCTGGGAATCGTTCTGCAAACTGAAAATAGAAGCAGCCTTTAGGAATAAGCAGTGCCCAGGGACGTCGTGACCCCGAGGCAGATGAAATCACTTAAAAATTTTGAAAACTGGCAGCGTCTTCTCTTTTAATTACACGGCGCAACCCTGTGCTGCGGGAAGCAATTACACTGTCATTCTTTCGTCCTTCCCACACACAGCTTGCATCCACTGGCACATCAGAGAGAAGAAGAGAGAGAGAGTAAATCAAGGAGCCTTTCTGCAATCATGAATCCCAGTTTGGAAAAAGTCAGAGAAGATGGGCCAGTATCTTTTGGAATGGTTTAGAAAGGAAAATGGTAAGGGAGAAAGAAACATAGGAGATTGACAGCAGAAAAAGACCTCCTGGTCCATCTAGTCTGCCCTTATACTATTTCTTGTATTATACCTTAGGATGGATCTATGTTTATCCCAGGCATGTTTAAATTCAGTGACTGTGGATTTATCTACCACGTCTGCTTGGAATTTTTTTCCAAGCATCTACTACTCTTTCAGTCAAATAATATTTTCTCACGTGGCTTCCGATCTTTCCCCCAACTCACTTCAGATTGTGTTCCCCTGTTCTTGTATTCACGTTCCTATTAAAAATCTTATTTAACCCTTTAACGTATTTCAATGTTTTGGTCATGTCCCCCCCTTTCCCTTCTGTCCTCCAGACTCTACAGATTGAGTTCATTAAGTCTTTCCTAATAAGTTTTATGTTTAGGACCTTCCGCCATTTTTGTAGCCCGTCTTTGGACCCGTTCAATTCGTAGAGGATCAGTAGGGACTAAGGTGGGGAATCTCCAAACTTGACAACTTTAAGACTTGTGGACTTCAATTCCCAGAATTCCCCAGCCAGCATGACCTGACTTGGCTCTCCAACAATGCTGTGCAAGAATGCTTTCAAGGAAGAGGAAGGCATGGAAATCCTTATACGATGTGGGCTGAGTCACAGAGAAGAACCTTATAAGCTCATCTGTCTGGAACCCATACCACATCTCGGACATCAACACCCTTGAAAATGTCTAAAGATATTTCACCAGAAGAGCCCTTCACTCCTCCACTGTAAACAGAATACCCTACGAAAGCAGACTATCAATCCTAGGTCTAGAAAGCTTAGAACTACGATGCCTAAAACACTATTTAAGTATTGTCCACAGGATCATATGCTGCAATGTCCTGCCTGTCAATGACTACTTCAGCTTCAACCGCAACACAAGAGCATGCAACAGATTCAAACTTAATATTAACTGTTCCAAACTTGACTGTAAAAAATATGACTTTAGCAATTGAGTTGTTGAAGCGTGGAACTCATTACTGGACTCCGTAGTGTCAACCCCTAACCCCCAACATTTTTCCTTAAAACTATCCATGATTGACCTCTCCAGGTTCCTAAGAGGCCAGTAAGGGGCATACATAAGTGCACTAGTGTGCCTTCTGACCCCTGTCCAATTGTCTCTCCTTTATCTCATATATCTTTTCTTCCTTTCATATATCTGCTCCTCTATTTTTATATCTTTTCTTCTATCCTTTTCTTTATATATATTACTACATGTCTATTCTCTTCAATGTGTATTGTGTATTGGACAAAATAAATAAATAAAATAAAAATAAGAGACACCTTCCAATGTTATGGACATGAATCAGCATCTCAGTGAAAGAGAGCATGGTTGGTTAGCTTGTAGAACATCTCCTCAGGGAGCTTGGGCATTTGGAAGAATTAAATTGGATGACTCCATCCTTGGTTTCAAGACAAGATAACTCCCCACCTTTGCCACCAAAGTGAGACTAATCCCAGGTGTCTCCCGAGTTGCGGCTCAATGTTATGAAGAGTTCTTTTCTTCCCTTGCGAAGACTTTCCACAGCCTTCCATTTCTGCAAACATCTTAAGTGCATCATCATGAGAAATGTTAACCCCTGTACAGATTTGGGTAAACAATTTCACTCAATGGGGGCAAAGGTGTGGAGGAACCACTCTGTAACCCTGGTGGAAAAGGCCTGCTAGTCTTTTAAACTGTGGTTGGCATCCCAATCCCTACTCGCCCTTGCCTTGCCTTCAAAATTAGCCCAGATGAATGGCCCCCTTTGTAGTAAAGAGGCAGGGACTACAATCACCCCCTTCTCAGTTTGCCAAGCTATCACTTACTTGGGAGTCAACAAGCTGCCCTGGTGCTACACGAGAAGGAAAGCAGCAATTTCTTAGTGGTTTCTTTGGCATATTTGAAGATCTCATGCAACCAAGACTTTGCTCCTCAGACCAAGCTAATTTCCAGCCCATTTCTCCCTCTCCCCCAAAGAACCAACAAAGAGATGCAGGACCTCGGGCTTATTCCATAACCACCACACAACCGACCAATCCCGAATTAATATGTCAAGAAAGAACTTTTGTTCATTTTTGTTTCCATAGTAGGGGAAACCTATGGAGTTATTTTTTTTCCCCTTCTTCTCTAATTTGCCCCCCCCCCTTAAACTCGAGCAAAGTTGGAGCCTGCAGCTCCATGCAAGGTGATCTCCAAAGCCAGGCCATGCAAAAGAGAAGAGGAAAAAGGAGACTCTGTGTTGGAAGTAACTAAATGAAGTGGTCTGTGCGAATTATGCCAACAAAGCAACTTTTTCCCCGGAGAACTTCTCAAGTTCAAATAATTTCTGTCTGTTCTGAGCACGGAAAGGAAAGATGGAGGGCTATCAGTTCTTGAACTCTCTCATTAGTCTGGAAGACAGAAGGGAAAGGGGGGGTATGATCAAAACATTTAAATATATTAAAGGTTCAATAAGGTATAAGAGGGAAGTGTTTTTAATAGGAAGGTGAACAGAAGAACAAGGGGACACACTCTGAGGTTAGTTGGGGGAAAGATTAGAAGTAACGTCAGAAAATATTATTTGACTGAAAGAGTTGGAGATGCTTGGAACACAAACTTCCAGCAGACATGGTTGGTCAATCCACAGTCACTGAATTGAAACATGCCTGGGATAAACATAGATCCATCCTAAAATAAAATACAGTGTTCCCTCGATTTTCGCGTGGGATGCATTCCGAGACCACCTGCGAAAGTCAAATTTCCGCGAAGTAGAGATGCGGAAGTAAATACACCATTTTTGGCTATGGACAGTATCACAAGCCTTCCCTTAAGACTTTAAACCCCTAAATTACCCTTTCCCATTCCCTTAACAACCATTTACTCACCATTATTACTGGTACTCACCATTGAATATGACACTTAGTGATCCTGATATTTATAAACATAATTATTTATTAACAATAATTATTTTTTTTGTTATTTCTTTTCAAAAATTATTAGTTTGGTGATGACATATGACGTCATCGGGTGGGAAAAACCATGGTATAGAGAAAAAAAACCGCGAAGTATTTTTTAATTAATATTTTTTGAAAAACCATGGTATAGGCTATTCGCAAAGTTTGAACCCGCGAAAATCGAGGGAACACTGTACAGGAAATAGTATAAGGGCAGACTAGATGGACCAGGAGGTCTTTTTCTGCCATCAATCTTCTATGTTTCTATTCGCTTGCTCTTTCTCTCCACCAACCTCCTTTCCATGGCTCCTGAAATTTAACCTCCGATTCCCACCCTGTCTTTGAAGCCTGAGGAAAGAGGGAAAATGTGTTTTTAATTAAACATAAACTGAGGCAGGCAAAATGTATTTGTCAACGTAGGTTGTTTGTTTGTTTGTTTAGAGTCTTCATGGAACATCATTTAGAAGGCTGTCCAAATGAGAGCCTCACACCAGTTGCAGTGACAAATTACATGTGGGTTGTTTTGGGCAGTAGAGCATCTAGTTCACATGTCAAAAGTCATCTATGCTACCACCTTTGTAGGATCTTAGTTGTTATCTGATACTGTGGTCAATGGGACACAATGGGTCTCCAAACTTGGAAACTTTAAGACTTGTGGACTTCAACTCCCAGATTTCCTGAGGACTTATTGGAGTTAGAAACATAGAAACATAGAAGATTGACAGCAGAAAAAGACCTCCTGGTCCATCTAGTCTGCCCTTATACTATTTCCCTGTATTTTATCTTAGGATGGATCTATGTTTATCCCAGGCATGTTTAAATTCAGTGACTGTGGATTTACCAACCACATCTGCTGGAAGTTTGTTCCAAGCATCTACAATTCTTTCAGTCAAATAATATTTTCTCACGTTGCTTCTGATCTTTCCCCCAACTAACCTCAGATTGTGCCCCCTTGTTCTTGGGTTCACTTTTCTATTGAAAACACTTCTCTCCTGAACCTTATTTAACCCTTTAACGTATTGAAATGTTTCACTCATGTCCCCCCTTTCCCTCCTGTCCTCCCGGACTATACAGATTGAGTTCATGAAGTCTTTCCTGATCAGTTTTATGCTTAAGACCTTCCCCCATTTTTGTAGCCCATCTTAGCCAATTTTATCAATATCTTTTTGTAGGTGAGGTCTCCAGAACTGAACACAATATTCCAAATGTGGTCTCACCATCTCTCTATACAGCGGGATCACAATCTCTCTCTTCCTGCTTGTTATATCTCTAGGTATGCAGCCAAGCATTCTACTTGCTTTCCCTACCACCTGACTGTACTGTTCACCCATTTTGAGACTGTCAGAAATCACTACCCCTAAATCCTTCTCTTCTGAAGTTTTTCTGACGTTGAGGTCCACAAGTTGCCAAGTTTGGAGACCCCTGCTTTATGGAAATGTTTCTCAACTTTGGTCACTTGAAGATGGATGGACTTCAACTCCCTGCATTCTCCAGACTGCATTGATATGAAGCATGGACTCCGGCAAGACTTGAAGTCCCTATACCATCAAGGGGTCAAACTTGAGTAACACTCCTCTAAGGTCGTACAACTGTAGCAATGGAAACCCTTAGAGCAGCGGTCCTCAAGCTACGGCCTGTGGGCCGGATGTGGCCGCTGAGGTCTTTTAACCCGGCCCGCGGCAGCCCACAAGATTTTACCAATCGATATAATAAGCTCCCGAATCTCCTGTCCATTCAGTGCAGTTGGCTGCTGAGCGAGGAGGAGATGGAGAGGCAAGAGGCAGGGACGAAAGTGGGCATCAGCGGCTGCCAGGGGGCCATTGTTGTTGTTGTTGTCACGGTGGCTGCCCTATGCCGGCCAGCAAAGCCAGCTGCCCGGGAATGGGAGGGAGGGAGGGAGGGAAGGAAGGAGAAATGGAGTTTGTTGATTTAAGTTTAAATTTACTTGTTAATAAAGAAGTATAAATTACTTTATTACTTAATTATTAATTACTTATTACTTCTTCTTTATTTTAAATATTGTATTTGTTCCCATTTTGTTTTTTACTTTAAATAAGGTATGTGCAGTGTGCATAGGGATTTGTTCATAGGGTTTTTTTTATAGTCCGGCCCTCCAACAGTCTGAGGGACAGTGAACTGGCCCCCTGTGTAAAAAGTTTGGGGACCCCTGCCTTAGAGTGACACAAGCCGCTGAAATTCATTTGCTGCTCAGCACAAGAACTTTGGTGAAAATATTCCCAAGAGAATTCCGATTCCCAGAAAAAGACAATTCAGCCTGTGATGGAATACAGCTAGCAAAACCAAGGCCAGGTCTTTCCGGAGTCTACTAGACATTGGAACAATATGTTTTGCTCCAGGTCAGACTTTGTCCTCTAATTCAGTATTGTCTACAGCAATGGGTGGTGCCTCCCGAGAACATTTTCCAACCACTGATGACCTGTTCGTTTTAAACTGCCTGAACTTGAGTTGAGGACTTTCAGCAGTTATAAAACAAACCAAGGACTGTCTCCTCATCTGGAAGGCCTTCCGTTTTCATCCTCTGAATTTATACATTCCTACGATAAGGATGGGTGGGTACAATGGGACAGGCAGTAGACCAGGGCAACTGAAGGCTTCAACCTCACACCTGGTCGGCTACAACCACACTGCCAAAACCCTGCAGTAAGACGGCAAGGCTGTCTGGATTTAGGCAGAAAGATGGGTGCATAAAAGTACAGGGACAGAGGTATACAGGTGTGAAATATTATGTCCTACAACCTGGATCGATCCACCTACTTCCCCATGTGACATCCAGTTCTCTCTCTCCTTCCCTCAAGCCCAACCTCACCCTCTCTGTGGCCAATAAAGAATATTCTGTTCTGTTCTATTCCATATTCCATATTCCATATTCCATATTCCATATTCCATATTCCATATTCCATATTCCATATTCCATATTCCATATTCCATATTCCATATTCCATATTCCATATTCCATATTCCATATTCCATGTCCTGTCCCTGTCCCATTCCATTCCATTCATTTTCCACATTCCATATTCTGTATTGCATATTCCATTCCATTCCTTCATTCTATTCTATTCTATTCTGTTCTGTTCTATTCTATTCCATTCCATTCCATTCTTTTAAAAAATATTTTATTTGGGGGGGGGGTTGAGAACGAAAAGAAAACACAATCAACAAGACATCAACACAAAATATGACAAAAGCATCACACATAAAGTACATCGTTACAATTACAATTTCTAATCTTTGGTTTCTATATCTTCCTTTAAATTTATGGCAGTTCTATTTTCTCTCTCTTTCCCCCCCCTTTAATCCATTCTATTCTACTCTACTCTATTCTATTCTATTCTATTCTATTCTATTCTACATTCCTCTATTCCGTTCCATTCTATGCTATTTACTCCATTCCACTTTGCTCCACTCTTATGGTTCCGTCCCATTCCATCCCACGTGTTACCCTCCATTCCTCCTTCTCTGGACCTCCGAAGAGGCGCTAGGATAATTGGCGTGACCATTTCATGTAAGTGGACCATTGCAGCATACAGGACTGATCATCCCAGACTTGCTGAGTGGAGACTTTGATTTATTTTTCTTTCTTGAGGTTTGTGATGGGGAAAGAGAGAGAGAGAGGGGGGGGAAAGGAAGGTTAGTTCTTCCCCAAGATTTATTTCATTACATCTGCAACAAGTCAGGCAAAAACACCAGAGTCGAGAGATATTTTTTTCCCCTTCTCTCTTTCTCTCTCTCTCCGTTTTCGTCTGAGGCCTGCTTAGAACAAAGCTTGGTTACTTGAGATAAACAAAAGCAAGAGAAGAAATTATCAAAGAGCAGGCTGGCCACAAACTGTATGATTTGGATTTGACTTGGTAACTTGGGCAGCTTAAACCAAATTCAAAGCAGATTGACCTCTGTGGGGCCAGCGTAGACAGAGGACGTGAGAATCCACTCTGTGAAAAACATCCCTATAGGAGAGGCCCCATTATATAGGGTCATTATGACGAAACTATGGCACATGTGCCACAGGTGGCATCTTGAGCCATATCTGGCTCAATGGCTGAAGCGTAGACATCAGAGAGTTATTGTTAATGGCAAGTATTCTGAGCAGAGACAGGTTACAAGCGGTGTGCCACAAGGGTCTGTTCTGGGTCCTATTCTTTTTAATATGTTTGTGAGTGACATAGGGGAAGGTTTGGTAGGGAAGGTTTGCCTATTTGCCGATGACTCTAAAGTGTGCAATAGGGTTGATATTCCTGGAGGGGTCTGTAATATGGTAAATGATTTAGCTTTACTAGATAAATGGTCAAAACAATGAAACTGCAGTTTAATGTTTCCAAATGTAAAATAATGCACTTGGGGAAAAGGAATCCTCAATCTGAGTCTTGCATTGGCAGTTCTGTGTTAGCAAAAACTTCAGAAGAGAAGGATTTAAGGGTAGTGATTTCTGACAGTCTCAAAATGGGTGAGCAGTGTGGTCGGGCAGTAGGAAAAGCAAGTAGGATGCTTGGCTGCATAGCTAGAGGTATAACAAGCAGGAAGAGGGAGATTGTGATCCCCTTATATAGAGCGCTGGTGAGACCACATTTGGAATACTGTGTTCAGTTCTGGAGACCTCACCTACAAAAAGATATTGACAAAATTGAACGGGTCCAAAGACGGGCTACAAGAATGGTGGAAGGTCTTAAGCATAAAAAGTATCAGGAAAGACTTAATGAACTCAATCTGTATAGTCTGGAGGACAGAAGGAAAAGGGGGGACATGATTGAAACATTTAAATACCTTAAAGGGTTAAATAAGGTTCAGGAGGGAAGTGTTTTTAATAGGAAAGTGAACACAAGAACAAGGGGACACAATCTGAAGTTAGTTGGGGGAAGGATCAAAAGCAACGTGAGAAAATATTATTTCACTGAAAGAGTAGTAGATCCTTGGAACAAACTTCCAGCAGACGTGGTTGGTAAATCCACAGTAACTGAATTTAAACCTGGGATAAACATATATCCATTGTAAGATAAAATACAGGAAATAGTATAAAGGCAGACTAGATGGTCCATGAGGTCTTTTTCTGCCGTCAGTCTTCTATGTTTCTATCTGAGGGCACATGACACATTGCCCTATCTCAGGTCCAGCACACATAATTGCACTGGCCAGCTGTTTTGCAGCCTTCAGTAAAACCTCCTGAGCCTGTGGATGGCAAAAAAAAAAAAACCCAGACTCAATGAGGCTACCAGAAGTTCAGAAATGTACAAATGTACAAATTTGATCTATCAAGACTTAAGCGCTACTCCTAAATGGAACTTGCCGGTAGTTACGGCTAGAGTTGTGGGGGAGTTATATAAGACTAACCATGATTTATTGCTATTAATGATTGCGATGCTACAATGATGGATGCTACATTCAAGATGTTGACCTATTGGTATTCTATCCTTAGAACAGTAAAATAGGATAACAAAATAACAGGGACCTTGGAGGTCTTCTAGTCCAACCCCTTGCTCAAGCAGGAAAGCCTATACCATTTCAGACTAATGGTTGTTCAATCACTTCTTAAAAGCCTCCCATGTTGGAGCACCTAAAACTTCTGGAGGCCAGTAGTTCCACGGGTTAATTGTTCTCTCTGTTATGAAACTTCTCCTTAGTTATAGGTTGCTTGTCCCCCTTGATTGGTTTCCATCCATCTTCTTTTCTTGCCTTCAGGTGTTTGGGTGAATAGGTTGACCGCCCCCCTCTTCTTTGTGGTAGCCCCTTAATACATGAATTTAATACATACAATACAGTTAGTATGACGTTGGTATTGCGTATTGCATGAACTCAACCATGTCAAGATTAGTACTGACCTCACGTAATATCCCAATGCAGGGAGAAGGATTGTAATTAATGCAATGATTGTAACAAGTAAAGAATGCTGAGTCACCGTGAATCTACAGAATGTGCTACAACCTGATTGGTGGGTAAACGTATAAAATGTAATGCACCTTTGTAGGGATTTGTTGTGGATGGTTTGTTGTAGGTAGCTTGTTGTTGAATTTTGGTTGGGTTATTGTCTGTATTGTACTAGTAGGATAGTTATAGTGTAAATGCCTTCCATTGAGGACCTGTAGACTGCACGAGTCAAACAGAGGGCGGGGAAAATATTTACTGACCCCTCACAGCCTGGACACAAACTGTTTCAGCTCCTACCCTCAAAACGTCGCTACAGAGCACTGCACACCAAGACAACTAGGCACAAGAACAGTTTTTTTCCGAACGCCATCACTCTACTAAACAAATTATTCCCTCAACACTGTCAGACTTTCTACTAAATCTGCACTTCTATTCTACTAGTTTTTCTCATCATTCCTATCACCCATTTCCTTCCATGTTGACTGTATGACTGTAACTTGTTGCTTATATCCTAAGAGTTTTATTAATATTGCTCCTTCATTGCTTATTTGACCCCTGTGACAATCATTAAGTGTCGTACCACATGATTCTTGACAAATGTATATTTTATTTCATGTACGTTGAGAGCATCTGCACCAAGACAAATTCCTTGTGTGTCCAATCACACTTGGCCAATAAAATTCTATTCTATTCTATTCTATTCTATTCTAAATATAATAGTTTTTGCTCTGAAGAAGTAAAATATTTTCTCAAGAACTCTTGCTACATTGCATTTATTCAAGACTTCAGTCTTGGCCTGTGGCTAGATAGATGGGCTATACATCTTCTGAAAATAATAATAATAATAATAATAATAATAATAATAATAATAATAATAATAATAATAATAATTTATTAGATTTGTATGCTGCCCCTCTCCGAAGACTCGGGGCGGCTCACAACACGATAAAAACAGTATTATACAGGCACAAATCTAATATTAAAAAAACTAAAAACCCTATCATAATTAAAAACCAAACAGCACATACATACCAAACATAAATTATAATAAGCCTGGGGGAAAGGTGTCTCAAATCCCCCATGCTTGGCGGTATAGGTGGGTCTTAAGTAGTTTACGGAAGACAAGGAGGGTGGGAACAGTTCTAATCTCCGTTGATTCCAGAAGGCCGGGGCCGCCACAGAGAAGGTTCTTCCCCTGGGGCCCGCCAGACGACAGAAAAACGCTACTCTAACAAACCATAATTGTTTTCTGGTTGGTGAAGCTTTGGATTATGGCTTAATGTGCTGTATTTAACTAACCAAACTTAAGCAGAGTTAATATATCTTATCCTAATAGTATTTTTTTCATTATTGATGAAAGTCGTTGGGCTTAGATATAATTGTTCGCACTGTCTGGAAATTCTTCCTTACTTCTAGGTTGCTTCTTTTCTTGAAGAGTTTCCATTCATTTTTTTCTTGTTGGTTCTGCCTTCGGGTGCTTTGGAGAATAGCTTGACTCCCTCTTCTTTGTGGCCAACCCTTGAAACACTGGTAATACATTTTAAATACATGCTTTGAAATGTCATCCTCTTATTTACACAGGTAACAATGGTGAGGTTGTCCCAGATGAAATTCCTTGAAAAGAAAAAAGGAAAAGGAAGGGGGAGAAAAGAGGTATATTTTCCCTACATTTGCTATCTGTTCCAGGGGGAAAGTGAATGCTGAGTTTCTGGTAATTGCGCAGAGGTCCAATTTCTATAGGAAAATAATTTCATTCTTAGGATACAAAACGTCCTTTGTTCCTGATAATTTTCCTGCTGTGCGGCACACCTATTTCAAAGGTTGCCAATGCTTCCGAATTAGAAACCCATCCTCGTACAAATTGAGATGTTTGGGTAATGGAAGATGACCCTTTATTTGTTTTGGACACTGATGGTTAAGAGGAACATTAAAAAATGAATAGGATATATATATATAAACTCATAAATGCAGTAGCACTCTACAACGTCTCCGGTCATTCTCTCTGTAAGAATTTGTCTTTCATCAGCTCCCAAAAAATGATCAGGTTATTTTCTAACCTCGTCTAAGGCATGAAACTCTTACCTGAAAGAAGTCATGAGAACATCTGAGCCATCTTTAAAATTCTGGGACAGAAGCAAAATAATAATAATTATTATTATTATTTATTAGATTTGTATGCCGCCCCTCTCCGAAGACTCGGGGCGGATCACAACAGTAATATAAAAACAATATAACAGTGAGACAAATCTAATATTAAAATAAAACATATCTAAAACCCCAACAATTTAAAACCATACAACACATACATACCAAACATAAAATATAAAATCCTGGGGGAGGATGTCTTAGTTCCCCCATGCCTGGCGATAAAGGGAGTTCTTGAGTAATTTGCGAAAGACAAGGAGGGTGGGGGCCATTCTAATCTCCGGGGGGAGTTGATTCCAGAGGGTCGGGGCCGCCACAGAGAAGGCTCTTCCCCTGGGGCCCGCCAAACGACATTGTTTGGTCAACGGGACCCGGAGAAGGCCAACTCTGTGGGACCTTATCGACCACTGGGATTCGTGCGGTAGAAGGCGGTTCTGGATGTATTCTGGTCCAATGCCATGAAGGGCTTTAAAGGTCATTACCAACACTTTGAATTGTGACCGGAAACCGATCGGCAGCCAATGCAGGCCACGGAGTGCATGGTATACCACATTTTTCGGAGTATAACACACACCTTAGTTTGGGGAGAGGAAAATAGGGGCAGGGGAATCTACCTACCAGGTATTCATCTGGCTATTGTCCTTAGTCTGGTCAGCTTCAGCACATTATTTTATCCCCTGGTTAGGGCTGGAAAAAAATCTTTGAAGGGAGTAGAAATGAAAACAAGCCTACAAAGAATTAGGGCTGGAAAAAAATCCTCTTTGGAGGGAGTAGGAATGAAAAAACCTGCAAGTTGCAAAGTTCATTAGCACCTTGTTAGGGGTGGGGAAAAAAGCTTAGAAAAAGCTACAACAACAATAATAATAATAATAATAATAATAATAATAATAATAATAATAATAATAATAATAATAATAAATTTATTGTCATTGTCAAAGCAATGAATTGTCATTGGCAACAAAAGTCGTGTGACACCCAGAGACCAGTCCCACCATACATAAAATCAGAATAGGTAAATTTAAAAATAGAATAAAAAATAGAATAAAAAATAGAATAAAATGTCCCACCCACTACAAAATTCCCCACCCTAAACCACTCAACCATCTACATGACAAACCGAGGAATATTGTCCAACAGTTCACTGATGGTGACCCTTTAGTTTGTTGTTAAGTGCGAGTATAGCTCTGGGATAAAAACTATTCAGGAAACTTGTGGTCCAAGTTCTAGTTGTTCTGTATCTTCTGCCAGAAGGCAACAATTCAAAGAGATTGTAGGCAGGATGAGAAGAGTCCTTGAGAATGGTATGCACCTTCCTAGAACAGCGAGATGTGAAGATGTCATCCAGGGCGGGTAGCTGGAGCCCAATGATGTTCTAGGCAGTTTTAATAATTCTCTGTAGAGCTTTTTTGTTTGCTACAGAGCTGCTCCCATACCAAGCTAGTATGCCGTATGTCAAGACACTCTCAATGGTGCTGCAATAGTAGGACAACAGTATAAGATGACCCAAATTTTCAGCCTCTTTTAAGGGGGGAAGGCGCATCTTATACTCGATCAAAATTTGGGCTCTTGTCAAATTTTGGTGCTAGGTGCCATCTAGAAATCTGCTTCCTTTCTATGGTTCACAGAAAAGTGGACAGCAAGAGGCTGCAGATGGAGAGAGAATTAAGCACACAACGAAAGACAATATATTTACATCCCTTCCCTTGCTTACGTGTCACTAGATGAATGCAACAATACCCATCTCCAGCCCATGAGGGTTTCCACCAAAATCCTCTTCTCCTTTGAAATAAATTCAGCAAGCAAATAATTTTAGTTAAACCAGAACCTCGGGGGGGCGAGGGGGATCAAAATTGCTCTCCGTCTTACTAGATAATTCTTGAGTCTGGAAGGTGGAGAGGTGTCTGGAGTTGGAATAGTCCAAAATATTCATCCCATGGTAGCTGGCAGCTGTGAGGCCTCTGCCATCCTTCTGGATGTCTTTGGTTTTAATTAACTATTTTCCATTGCAAGCCAAGCAAGAGAATATTCTCTGACCTGCCTCGAAGCTCCCTTTCTTGTTTATTTTCTCTTCAATTTATTTCTAAGCCAGATAGTCCACATTTCATGATTACAGCAACTCCAAAAATTTGGGGGGGGGGGGTTAGCAGTCACTTCGACATGCTTTACCAGTCAATCATTTTAAGAGAGGAACTTTTAGAAGCTGAGAAACTCTTAATTGAATAGTTTTTAAAAATGCTTAATCGTAGACCGCCTGGAAATTTTAACTCTACACCATCCAGCATCGCTCTGCGAATGAGATGGGCTGTCTCTAAATTTGATATAGAAATAAATAAATTAAATGAAGTTCAGAAAGTTGAAATCCCCAACTCAAGATGGGGATTTTAGTAACACCTGAAATCTCCTCCATCATATTCCTTGTTCAATTTTTCTTGCCACCAACTTCAGAAATTCCAATCTTTGGAGAATAGATTGCCCCCCCTCCTCCTCTTTGGGGCAGCCCCTTAGAACACAAACTACCCCCTGCTTGCATCTTTACTTTTCTCGAGGAATTGTTGTGTGCAAAGCTGAAAGTTTTAATAATAATAATAATAATAATAATAATAATAATAATAATAATAATAATTTATTAGATTTGTATGCTGCCCCTCTCTGAAGACTTGGGGCGGCTCACAACAATAGTGAACAATATGAACAAATCCAATGCTTAAAAACACTATCTAAAAACCCTATCATTAAAAACAACCACACAACCCAATCATACCATACATAAATCTTATTAGCAAGGGGATTTATCAGTTACCCCGTGCCTGGCGACATAGGTGGGTTTTCAGCAATTTACGAAAGGTGAGGAGGGTGGGGGCAGTGCATATCTCTGGGGAGATTTGATTCCAGAGGGCTGGGGCCGCCACAGAGAAGGCTCTTCCCCTGGGGCCCACCAGACTACATTGTTTAGTCGATAGGACCCGGAGAAGGCCAACTCTGTGGGACCTTATTGGCCACTGGGATTTGTGCGGCAGAAGACGGTCTCAAAGGTATTCTGGTCCGATGCCATGAAGGGCTTTATAGGTCATTACAAACAATTTGAATTGTGTTCGGAAACTAATCAGCAGCCAGTGCAGGCCGCGGAGTCATATTTCATTTCATGTTCATGTTGTAATATTTAGTTGCAATTGTGACATTTCTGGAGTCCAGAGTTGTGCTCTTTTAGAATATAATAGAATAGAATAGAATTTTATTGGCCAAGTGTGATTGGACACACAAGGAATTTGTCTTGGTGCATATGCTCTCAGCGTACATAAAATAAAATATACATTTGTCAAGAATCATGTGGTACAACAATGATTGTCATAGGGGTCAAATAAGCAATGAAGAAGCAATATTAATAAAAATCTTAGGATATAAGCAACAAGTTACAGTCATACAGTCAACATGGGAGGAAATGGGTGAAAGGAATGATGAGAAAAACTAGTAGAATAGAAGTGCAGATTTAGCAGAAAGTCTGACAGTGTTGAGGGAATTATTTGTTTAGTAGAGTGATGGCGTTCGGAAAAAAACTGTTCTTGTGTCTAGTTGTCTTGGTGTGCAGGGCTCTGTAGCGACGTTTTGAGGGTAGGAATTGAAACAATTTGTGTCCAGGATGTGAGGGGTCAGTAAATATTTTCCCCGCCCTCTTTTTGACTTGTGCAGTATACAGGTCCTCAATGGAAGGCAGGTTGGCAGCAAACCTTTCCATGGATCAACACAAAACCATGGCTTTTAATGTCTTCTTGTAGCCTTTCAGATGGCTGGATGGCCCATAAAAAGAAATTGGGTCCATGTTCATCCTCTTCTTGGTTATAAACCTTTGAGTTCCGGAGATGAAACCTGAAGAGTTAACATGTTTACTTGGCTGATTTTTTAGAAAACCATGCCAGGCCTTACAACATTAAATAACAATGCAACGAAGATGGGCTTACACAACCCAACAATTTTAATCTTCCTCTCGACCCAACCGGTACTTTATAGCTAAATTTAGGAATGTAATGGTGGACTTCTCTGATAGCATAGCCAAAGAAATGTTCAATGCTGGCTTTAATTGTAGGATGGGATCGTTTAAGGTTTAGCATGTGGTTGCCGAGACAGAGTGTTTTAGGTAAAGAGGATTTCTCCCCCCACCCACCCACACATGGGGGTTTACAATACCAGGTTTTGATTGTAACGTCCTGATGGATCCCAAGAGATGCTCCTTTCTTTGAGGTGCAAGGCACATGTTGCAAGGCACTGTAAAGAAGGCACTTCATTTTAGAGCGGGTGAACAAAAGTCCCATCTTCAAATAGGAAAAGAAAGGGGGAGAAACCTCAGATCCAGGAAACTGCTGACCAATCAGCCTGGCCTCATTACCTGGGAAGACCCTGGAAAAGATAATTGGGCAACAGAGCTGTGAACACCTTGAAGCAAGCAAAGTTCTAACCAGAAGCCAAACCAGAGTTTGTCAAAAGGAGACCGTGCCAAATATTAATAATATTATAATAATAACAGAGTTGGAAGGGACCTTGGAGGTCTTCTAGTCCAATCCCCTGCTCGGGCAGGAAACCCTACACTAGACAAATGGTTATCCAACATCTTCTTTAAAACTTCCAGTGTTGGAGCATTCACAACTTCTGGAGGCAAACTCTTCCACTGATCAATTGTTCTAAATGTCAGAAAACTTCTCCTTAGTTCTAAGTTGCTTCTCTCCTTGTTTAGTTTCCACCCATTGCTTCTTGTTCTGCCCTCATAGGTTGACTCCTTCTTCTTTGTGGAACCTCTGAGATAGTGTAACACTGCTATCATGTCTGCCCTGGTCCTTCTTTTCATTCAACTAGCCATGTCCAGTTCCTGCAACCGTTCTTCATATGTTTTAGCCTCTAGTCCCCTAATCATCTTTGTCGCTCTTCTCTGCACTCTTTCTAGAGTCTCAGCATCTTTTGTGCATTGTGGTGACCTAAAGTGAATGCCGTATTCCAAGTGTGGCCTTACCAAGGCCTTGTAAAGTGGTATTAACACTTCATGTGATCTTGATTCTATCTCTCAGCCTAGATCTGTGTTGGCTTTTTCTAGCCAACACTACTAGCTCATATTTAAATGGTTGAAATCTTATTTCATTTTTTGAGAAGGGTGAGCCATCAAAATGCTGTTTTGGATGAGAAGCAAAACATCTTCCAAACAAAAAAGAAAGAAAAAAGGAAGTCCAGCTGTCTCCTGAAAAAGCACCTACAATCAATACAATCAATTTTATTTGATTAGTCAATCGACCATGTCAAAGCAAAAACAGGGACCACATCAGTTGTCATAAAACTGCAACTGGTTAAAATACAATAAAATTGGATAAAATAAAGGGGATATTGATAAATACGTTAAAATGCAGTATAATATGCTACAATTGAGTAGTAAAACATGAGAATGTAACTCATGCAAAGGATTATATTAAACAAATGTAAGGTAGTGATATCAAATATTCTTAAGTGAATTTATCTCCTTTGCATGTGGGATGCTATGGACGTAGCATGCTTGGATTTCAGTAAGGCATTTGATAAAGAATAATTTATCTCCCTTCTCTCTCTTCTTCCTCCCCCCAAATGCACCCACTACCCAAAAGGGTGGAGGAACCCAGACTGGAAGAAGAAGAAAACGCAGCAGCCATCTTTTAAAAATCTGATCAAACCAGAGAGACGGGGAAAGGTGGTATATGTATAGAGCACCTGTCAGGGGCCTGTGCTTGATCAGCCAAGTGCTGGCAGACATATGAGGAAATGGAGCTCCTCGGATGGTGTGAGGACACTGTTGTTGTCGGCCAGTGGGCGTGCAACCTTGCTTTCATCTTCAGCATCCCGAGACACCATCTGGAGGCTGGTGGTTGAGTCCTTGAAGCTGGTGGAGTAGGAAGGGAGAGAAAGATCAAGAGAGTAGTGTTCTTTGTAGCTCACACTTGGCTAATGAAGTATGCCATTCTATACGCTGTTCTAAATTGCCGGTTGTGTTCTTGCAGATGTTTCATGACCTAGCTAGGTAACATCATCCATTCTATCACTAATGACGTTACTGATTGGGCCATGACATGTCTCCAAGAAAACAACCAAGCAAAGAGAGTACCAAGGACAGTTAGAACAATGGATCAGTGGAAGAGTTTTCCTCCAGAAGTTGTGAATGCTCCAACACTGGAAGTTTTTAAGAAGATGTTGGATAACCATCCATCTGAAGTAGTGTAGGGTTTCCTCACTAAGCAGGGGGTTGGACTAGAAGACCTCCAAGGTCCCTTCCAACTCTTTGTTCTGTGCTGTTCCATTGTGTTCCATACCATACCATTTCATTTCATTCCATTCTTCTATTCTATTCTATTCTATTCCATTCCATTTCATTCCATTCTATTCTAATTTCCATTCCTATTCTTACTCCTACTCCTTTTCTGTTCTGTTCTATTTTATCCTATTCATTTTCTATATTCTATTCTATTCATTTTCCATATTCCATATTCCATATTTGTTGTGGTTCCGTCTGAGGCCCCTCAGGGAACGGCTGATCTTCTGTCGGTTTCCAGCTCAGAGGGAGAGGATGAGGAACAGGAGGTGCAGGCAGATGAGGAGGAGGAATCCCAGGCTGAAGAAGAGGGAGGACAGCCAGAGTCCCCCCAGAGGGAGCTCTCCCCAGCAAGCAGCCTGGATTCCTTAGAGGAAAATGCACAAGCCATAATTGATCTGCGACAGAGAAGAGCTACACAGCGAAGGGACCAATTGGCTAGGTACTTTCAGCATTAAAGAGGAAACAGCTTGGTTTGGGTGTGGTGCTCTTTGGAAAGGCTAAAAGGCAGACCCACCCTTCCTGGCTTGTGGAGTTTTATCTTTGAGAGTCTTGGGACCTAGCTGTGAACTTTGGCGTCTTGGAATCCTGGTTTGTGCCTTTGACTACTGAAACCTTGGGGTGGGTGTGCCAGCAAGAAGCTTGCTGTATTGTCTGGACATCAGGACTCTGCTGTAAAGTATTACAGTATAGCCTGTCTGTTGGGAAGAACAGGTTTTCCTCTGTGTTTATTTTTTCCAGCTATAAAGTACTTTTGCTTTTACCAGAGTGTCTGGCTGTTTTTTCCAGTTGGTGTTGAGGTTTGGGGGAACCCAGACAGAACAATATTCCATATTCCATATTCCATATCCCACTCCACCCCATCCCATCCCATCCCATTCCATTCCATTCCATTCTATTCTATTCTATTCTTATCAGCCACAAGGACAGAATGACAAAACTGTATGGTGTATAGGATTGTGTATGTCCTCATAAGGTAAGGAAAGTAAGGCTGTCAGAATAATTGTTGGGTGAGACACCACTAGGAAATCTCTGGTCTGGGACCTAAACTGGGGAAGTGGAATCTTCCTTACCCCCCCGAAAAAGGTTTCTGAGATACAGACACACACCTACATGAAAAGCACCCAGTCTCTCAAAACGCGGCAAGTGAGCTGGTTGGAGAGAAATGACTAATTTGGCACACAGAGGGGGAAAAACACCATGTGGGTATTTACTAAATGCCCAACCAACCAGATCAACCAAGAACTGAGTGGTGACAGTAGGCTAAGTGGGCTAATATTTCTGGCGGGGAGGTCAGAAGTGACTGCCAAGCCTTTTTTTCTCTCTTTCAAGATAACATTTGTACAAGTTTGGGCCTTCTTGCTGGTAGATACAACCAATCCACTAATCATTTGTTCACACGGTCAGGAAATTTCTCCTTAGTTCCAGGTTGTTTCTCTCCTTGTTTAGTTTCCACCCATTGCTTCTTGTCCTACCCTGCTCAGGGGCTTTGGAGAATAGCTTGACCCTCTCTTCTTCATGGCAGCCCCTCAAATGTTGGGATGCTGCTATGGGTTCCCCCTGGTCCTTCTTTTCACCAGGCTAAACTGGGATACAGCATGAAAACTATATTCAAGTTTGATTATAGGAGTTGGAATTCCTGGGATTAGATTGACTGCTGTGTGTATGGTTCTTTTAAAGATATTATTTATGGATATTATATTACTGATTGTATTATTATTTGTGATTGCATTTTAATACTATTGTATTTATCCCATTTGTTAGCTAAGTACAATGGATAAAATAAACTAAGTTTAAAATACGAAGAAGAAGAAGAAGAAGAAGAAGAAGAAGAAGAAGAAGAAGAAGAAGAAGAAGAAGAAGAAGTTAAAAAAAGAAGCAGTTAAAAAGATCCTTTTTGAGAGTTGCTGGCCTCACTACTTAGTGTCTCCAAGACCCCACTGGTGGAGATGGGAGGGAATCCCAGGCGGGTTTCACAGCCCCTCCAAAAATCTTTGGGATTTAAAGAGTGCAGCCCCAGAAGTGAGAAACCAGGATTTAAACTGGGAGAGAACATAGAGTTGGGCGCCTAATGTTGAAAAAGAGGCACCTGAAACTGTTGGGGTCCTTTGGTTGTCCTTCAAAATTTCTTGGAGCTTTTCCTAAGGGATTTTATTCTGCAGGATCTTTCTTTCTCTTTCTTTCTCTCTTTCTCTCTTTTTCTTTACCCTTCCTTCCTTCCTTCATCTTCCATCCTCTCCCCTCTTCCTCCCCTTTCCTTTCCTTTCCTTCCTTCTTTCTTTTCTCTCTCTTTCTCTCTCTTTCTCTCTTTCCCTTTCTTTCTCTCTCTCTCTCTCTCTTTTTCTCTCCCCTCCCTCTCTTTCTTTCTTTCTTTTTCTCCAAGGTTCGGGTGGGGTCTTTAAGGCAACCGCCTGTTCTCGCCCTCCGAAACTGATTAGTCTGGAAGTACACAGTTTAGACGAATCCAGCAGCAACAGAAATCAGGACATTTCGTGGTCTGTTTGTAATCTCATCCCCCTTTTCATTAACATAAACACGACTTTAACCCAAATATACAGGGCCACCTACCAAGTTCGTCAGGGGAACGAAGGGAGAGGAAGCCCCGTTCGGGGCCTGGTGTGTGTGTGAGAGAGAGGGGGGAGGGAGGGGGGAGAAAGAAAGAGAGAGAGAGAGAGAAAGAAAGAAAGGGAGAATGAAAGAGAAAGAGAGAGAGAGAAAGAAAGAAAGGGAGAGAGAGAGAGAGAGAGAAAGAGAGAGAGAAAGAGAAAGAAAGAGAGAGAAAGAGAGAGAAAGGAAGAAAAAGAGAAAGAGAGAGAGAGAGAGAAAGAAAGAGAGAAAGAAAGAAAGAGAGAGAGAGATGGTGACGATAGGAGGGGAAACAGAGATAAGACGGAGGGGGGTGGAAGGGGAATGGCTGGTGATTAAGAGCCGGTGTTACCCTGTCAAAGAGAGAAGGGGGCATCCCCGCTCAGGACTAGCAGCCGAGCCAGGCTGATTTGCGCTCTCCCGACCCCCAGGCGACGCCCAGCCCTGCGACGTGGAAGGCTCTGAGCAGGCGGGGGCCGCTTCAAACGCTTCCCCTGTGCCCCCAGCACTGACCCCTCGATGTTTGAAGAGGGGAAAAGCTAAGAAGGGGCTCCGCGTGGCCTCCCTTTAGAAATTACACGCGGGGTGACTGCTTCATGAGAGAGAGAGAAAAGCAATCTTGCGTTCACCGGTGGGGCAGCGAAGGCGTCCGTCTACCAAAGGCAGCATTTTAGTTGCCTTGCAATCCAGGCTAGGGGGCCCGAGAGGGCCAGACCTGACTCCCCATCACCAAACATGCCATTGGCGTCATTCGCAGATAGACTCTGTCTGGATAGGGAGGTTCTAACAGGCCGGGAGTCACTCCAGAGCCCTCTCCATCCATTGGTTTGGGCCAAAGAGCCTCGGTTCGTGTTTTTTTAAAGACTTCCAGGGCAGATCCTGCCTGGCAACCAAATCCCCCCCCCCCCGTGGGGCAATAACAATGCAGGCATGTTGACCCCTATGACAATCGTTAAGTGTTGTACCACATGATTCTTGACAAATGTCTCTTTTTCTTTTGTGTACGCTGAGAGCATCTGCACCAAAGACAAATTCCTTGTGTGTCCAATCACACTTGGCCAAGAAAGAATTCTATTCTATTCTATTCTATTCTATTCCATTCCATTCCATTCCATTCCATTCCATTCCATTCCATTCCATTCTATTCTATTCTATGTTGTCTTCACATTGGCCATTCTCTATGCCTTGGGAATCCGGGGCGTGCGGTGTGCGGGCGCCCAGGTTGACCGATCGATTAGTTTGATTGATGGGTTGTGAAATTTATATATTTATTTACGAACGATATTCATTTGTTACATTTCTGTTGCCTGTCATCCGGCTGTCAAACGGCTCGAGGCGGCTTAGGACAGGATAAAGCAATATTTATAAAAGCTTAGAACCGTCAAACGATCAAGGTGGCTGGGATTCTCAGGGGCGGTGAGTGAATCCCGCTCACAGTCAGGATGTTCCAGGCAGGTGGCTTCGACCTCTGCACCCCCTCCTCAGGGTCTCCCCTACCCAAGGAAATTCCAATTCATAATCCAATCCACGGCTTGTGTCCACCCTTACTTTCCTTGCCCGTAAAGCGTCGAGGTGAGGCGAAAGACGCGCCCCTCTGAATTGGGACCAACGGGCGAAGCGTAGGAATTTCCCTGAGATCTCCCCCCCCCCCAGTGGGTGAGGGGCGCGACCTTTCCTCCCTTCCCTTCCCCCCCCCCCGCCCAAGTCTTCTAGGGTCCTTACCACCCCCTCCCTTGTAAACCTCCTGCTGAGAGGGCAGCCTTACAAGAGCGACTTCAGCTTGTGCCGTCTACTCAACACTTTTGTGGCTTACTAAGAAGCAGATTGTGGTCTAGTTTGTCAAATGCCCTCCTGAAATTATTAAGTATACAGCATTTTGCTGATGTACTAATTTAGTGACTTTATCAAAGAATGAAATGAGATTGGTCTGGCACGATCCTTTCCATCCCATCCATCCATCCATCCATCTATCTGATTCCTATGTCGCCCAATCCCTAAGGACTCAAGACATATATTCTATTATGACCCCCACAAGAAGTCGTGGAGTCGCCAATTCCTTGTGGGTTTTCTCCCTAGCCTTTCTCATTCCCACTTATCACCCAGAGGACCCGGGTTCAAACCTTGGTATTTTGGTGGGAGAAGGCAACGAAGTCCTCCGCCTCCCTTACAGGAAATGGTGGGATTCCAGGCTCCATCAATCTTAGCAAGCACGGTGGGACTTGGATCCCTTGGGAGAATTGTTAGTTCTCCGCTGTCGGGAACGGCTATAATTACGTTAAAAGACCCCGATTTTAAAGACGAAAGAGGGAGTACCTACAGGAGGACTGGAAGAGGGATTCAAAATTCAGTGAACCTCAAACTAGTTGGAGTCGCTCCGCGTTTGGGAGTCTGGTAGCTCTTTTTCAGGTGAGCCCATCGGTTTCAACCTTCTGATACGCTTTTGTCTGCCAAAGGGAGCTGTAACTCACGAAAGCTCGCGCCTTTTAATAAAAGATATTTGTCTGGAAAGGGTCAGCCAGCCTTTTTACGAGTTTAGGCTAGCTAACAGGGCACTCCTGCCACATCGCCTTCCTTGTCGCATCTTTCCACCCCAGAAAACAAAGTTCACCCAACCCCGGGTGGGTGAGTTAGTTTACAACCTCAACTGGAGTGTTTCGTGGCTGGTGCGTTGCGCTGCTTAGCTGGCCTGGGCGTTGACCCGGAAAACAGGTTGTAACCAGGGGCGTCCCAACTTCGCAACTTTAAGACTTGATGGGTTTCAACTCCCAGAATTCCCCAGCCAGCATCACTCCCCATCTTTTTAGACGGGCCAATTCACAGACCGCGGCGGCAGCAGCAGCAGCAAAAGCCAAGCGAGCTTCAAACTCCCCCCTTCCTAAACTCCGCGAGAGACCCCGGGGAAAAACTTGCTTTTCGAGGAAAACACGATCCTCAAAGCCCTCAAGCCTTTGCGCGCTCGGAGTCTCGCTAATCTCTAACGCCCCGGGAACAGTTCCTAAGGGCGGTCGCTTCCTTTCCGAGTTAATAGAACACTACCTCGAAGGATAAAACTCGGATTTGGGGTTTTACCGGTTTGCTTTTAGTGAATCGGGAGAGAAATCAGCCCTGCGCTGGCGAACTCCCGATGGCCCATCCATTCCTGCGCAAACTTTGCGCGCGCCCACATCCAACCCTAACCCACAACCCCAGTGAGTTTGGGATCTCTGCGCCTGCTGACCCTCGCTCGATCTCTGCTCCCAAGGGATCCCCCCCCCTCGCCTCTTCAACAGCTTTCTCGCGCTGCACAACACCCGCTCGCGTCCGGATTGGCGCGTGGGTTTGTTTTGTGATTCTGTCTCTCCCTCCCCCTCTTGGTGGCCGCGGATCGCACGCAGGTTCTCCTCCAGGACCCCTCCACGACACCCCCCAAAGCGGACGACAGAGGTTGCCATTGGATTGGAGATTGCCTCCTTGGATAAAACACCCCGGGGTGATTTTGGTTTGGGTTTTGGAAAAGCAGCCCACCATTTTTTGATGGCTGGGCGCGATTCTCAGTTTCAGACCCGAGAACGCGCGCGGGTTACAGGATGCGAAGCTTTAGCTGCGCCCTGGAAGCCGCGCAGTGCTTTTTCCGCCTTTCTCAGGGATCGGTTTCGCGTTCCCACGTGCCGCGGCGCTGTCCAAAGCGTGCCCACCCGTGGCTCATAGGCCGCCTGGCGCTATTTAATTCAGGGTGGAAACTCAAAGCAGGCTCCACCCTCCGAAGTGATCCATCCAAACGCCGGTTACGTCTTAGCGGCGTGGGTGAATCGCTCCAATCTGGGATCAAACCTATCGAATAATTAATTCTCACGCATAAGAGCCAGAGTTGGCTTATCACTCATCTAGCCAGGGTTATTAGTTAACCACGGTTTGTTAAAGAAGCCGAAGCCTACATTCTCATCGCCTGCTAAGCCAAAACAAATCTGAACCATCAAAGATACCTGAAGTAGACCAACGAGCGACTCCGAATTTAAACAATAAGGCTTCCTGGTTAATGAGGAGTTCATTCGAATTAAGGATTCTGGATTAACGCAAGAGGACTAGTCTGGTTTATAACGACAGATGGACTCCGGGCCGCTGATCCCAGATGACTGACGGATCTGAATTTTAATAGTGCAGCCTAGTAATAACCTGTTTAATTTAATGTAAATTCCCACTGATTTAGTAGGGCCCAGCTCTCAATTCAGCATATACACAAACACACAAGCCCTTTGGTAGGGAATAATTTTCAGGGGAAACGAGTTACTTCTGAGTAGCCAACTAGATACGTGAAGTGGTTTATAAATGACACATAAACACCTATATATATCAACAAACACAAGGATATTCCTCAAACTGTCTGGATTCTGTGATCTTTTATTTTATGCGCACTGAGAGCATCTGCACCAAGACAAATCCCTTGTGTGTCCAATCACACTTGGCCTATTCTGTTCCTTTCCATTCCATTCCACTCTACTCTACTTCATTCTTCATTCCAATATTCTCTTCTCTTTTCTCTTCTCTTCTCTTCTCTTCTCTTCTCTTCTCTTCTTCTTCTCTTCTGCACCGCTCCACTCTTCTAATTCTAATTCTAATTCTAACTCTAATTCTATCTGGTATCGAGGGAGGGTGGGTTAGGATTTTCACTCTTATGGGTCCATTTATTCGGTTTTAGAAATCCAAAATTAACTAATTAATTACACTTGGCCAATAAAGACTATTCTTTTTGACTCGAGTCTAATGTAAAGGAGGAAAAAGGGCTTAGAACCCCAGCTAGGAAAAAACAGAAGGGATCCTTTTATTTTCTTCTGGGTGTCCCGGTGCCCGTTTTCCATCCATTTGTCTCTCTCCCTCTGCCCTTTGCCTGCTCCCCCCTCCCGCCCTCCCTCTCCCCCCCCCCCTTTCCAAAGAAGGTAAACAGGGGCGGAATGCTGTCACTAGCTTTAAACCCGGAGAAAGTCGCCTCCGCCTCCAGAAAGCTCCCAGCCGTTAATATAATTGCAGTTTCTAAAACTGGAGATGGGTCAATATTTTTGCTTACTGAAAAGCGGCCTTCTTCGTCCAGAGCCTCGGAGGAGGGGGGGGGGGGTTGGAGAGGCAAATGCAGCCGGGCTTACTTTCCTGAGACACACAGTCACCGCCCTCCATTAAAAAGCACAACATTTAGGTCTATGTTGGTGGTGATGGGGACGTGAATTCCAAAGGAATAAATTATGTAGTAAGTCTTATCGCCAAGTTTTCGTTTCAATCATTCTTTGGATCCCATCCTCATTTCCTTCCTTCCTTCCTTCCTTCCTTCCTTCCTTCCCTCCTTCCTTCCTTTGTTTGTTCTTTCCTTCTATCTTCCCTCCCTTCTTTCCTTTTTCCTTCTTTCCTTCCTTCTTTCCTTTCTTTCCTTTTTCCTTCCTTCCTTCCTTCCTTTCCTTCTTAACTTTCCTTCCTTCTTTCCTTCCTTTCTTTTCCTTTTTTCCTTTTCCCTTCTTTCCTCCATTTTCGCTCCCTCCCTCCCTTTCTTTCATCATCTTAAAAAAAAAACACCAGCAAAATACACACACACAACCAAATACATACATATACAAACATACAAACACGCTTTAAAATGAGCATGGCCTCCCCAAACCGGCCCGTTTTATTAACCTGGAATTTTAAGTTTTTCCCCTTCCCCATTTCACCAAAATGAAAAAGAAAAACCATTGTGACTTTTCCTAAAGCTGGGAAGCTCCGCGTCTGTCTTTCTTTCTTTCTTTCTTTCTTTCTTTCTTTCTTTCTTTCTTTCTTTCTTTCTTCCATCCCACTTGTTTTCCTTCTCCCAAGAGAGCCGGAGGGGGGGGGTGTCTCCCCTTCCCCTCCCAAGAAGGAATTCGAATACAAAACCTACACTCTGCCCCCACCTCCTTCGTTCCCCTCCCAAGTCACCTAATCCCGTAGGCTTTGACCTATTTCGGATACTTTCAACTCTCGATCCGTTTATTATTCGAGGGATGCATTTTTCAGGATGGTGGTTCCGCCGTGGCGCACTCTGCTTAAGCTCAAGAACTCTCTTGCCCCCTGGCTTGAGTTTTTCAGACATGTGGAGGCGGGTGGCGAGGCCTCGGCCACTATGAGGTGGGCGGGTGGATTTCCCGACACGGTCCCTGTCCTGTATTACGTTTTAAATATCCCTTTTAATCTCTCCAGAAGTTTCAGGGAAGAAGTCTTCGGAGTGGGGCGGCATACAAATCTAATACATCTTAAATCTTAAAGGGCTTTCAAAACCCTTCCCGGCATTTCCTGTTTTTTAGATGGCGAGTGGATCCAATCGGAGAGGGGACAGTGGGCACTTTTTCTCCGCCAGCGTCTCGGACGGCCCTCGAGGGCTTGGATTGTTGGCTGAGGAACCGATGGATGCGTTTTAAGCTGATTCTCTCTCGGCTTCTTTACCACTCCCGTATTTCTCTCTCCCCCAACTCCCCGCCCACCCTTGGAAGCCTATTTAAAATCCTTGGATGCTTCGGGAAAAATACACGTGGAAAGAGTAGGAGGAAAAATCGCCTTTGATTCGTTTTTGAACCACCTGTCCAACCAGGATCTGTTTTAGACACCTGGCATTTGAACAATTTTACCTGGCTGGGACGTCTTTTTAAGAGCCCCGCAAAAGAGTTCAGAAGGCTAAAATTTCCTTCCTTCCTTCCTTCCTTCCTTCCTTCCTTCCTTCCTTCCTTCCTTCCTTTTATCCATTCATTGACCAACTATCCATAAGGGTATGGATACAATAATAGGCTTAGCTCCTATCTCCGCCTCTTTCCCCCAAAGTTTAAAAAAGAAAAATAGAGGCGGAGACTCATTCGGAAGATAACTCGAAAATGGTTTTTACCCCCTTACCTTGTGCAGTAATTGTTCAGCGCAAAATAAAATTTAAAAATACCCTAACAGCAGACGCTGGGTTTCTAAAACTCTCTCTTTCTACCCTTGTTTGTAACATCTACAAATTCTTCAAATTTATGCTCTAGTCTAGGTTCATTCATTTATCCGATCTGCAACTTCCCCGATCAATTCTAAGTAGAAATTTATAGCCAATTTTTTTAAAACAATCATTTTATTATTTTTATTTATTATTTGGATTTGTATGCCGCCCCTCTCCGAAAACTCATCAAAGGATTGTACACTGCTCAAAAAAATAAAGGGGACACTTAAACAACACAATATAACTCCAAGTCAATCAAACTTCTGTGAAATCAGACTGTCCCCTTAGGAAGCAACACTGATTGACAATCAATTTCACATGTTGTCAGTACATTCAACTTTGTACAGAACAAAGTATTCAATGAGAATATTTCATTCATTCAGATCTAGGATGTGTTATTTTAATATCCCTTTTATTTTTTTGGGGGGGGGGCAGTGTAGCTTATCCCTATTTAATGTTATTGTAGAAACTCGGGCATGTTTTACAAATGTTATATATGCCTTTAACGATTTTAAACTAGTCTATTGACGAATGCTTATTGCAAATTTTAAAAGCCCCCCCCCTTTTTTTTTTTTAGGACTGCGATCCTGGATATTCCAATTACATGGATTTGGGGGAAAGGGAATTAGAATTGCCAATATTAGAATTTGCCAATATTCCTGAGGTTTCAAATTCAGGAAACTTTGAACTGAAGTCATAATACCGAAGGCGAAGGAAAAAACACCAATGATCTGTAAAGATTTCAGTCCTCCAGGTTGTCCCAAAAGTGCTTTTTTCAGGAGGCAACTGGGCTTTCTGGGTTTTTCTTTGAAGACGTTTCGCTTCTCATTCAAGAAGCTTCTTCCACTCTAGGATAGTGGGGAAAGGACGGATAAAAAAAAAACACCCAAGAAATTCCAGTTGCCTGCTGAAAAATCATCTTTTGGGATTTGGAGAGTCAACTCTGCACAGTGGCTGGGAAAAATCTAACTTTCTTTCGAGAGGAGGCAGAATAAGAGCTGGAAAGGATAGGCAGAAGTAATCGAATAATCCATTTTTTTCGAGGGGATTGTTGTTGTTAAGATTATCCCAACGGTCCGTTGTGGATAACAAGGAATATGATATTTAACAAGGACGAGAGAGAGGCGACCCCCATCTTTTCCAGAGTGCCAATGCTGAATGGATGCCCTCTGCCACCCTCGGTTGGGTATTTTTATCCAAAAAGAAATTCCGCCCAAAAAAAGGGTTATCTTGGAATAAATGCCCATTGGACAACAAACAAACACAAACACACACACCGCACAACTTCCTTCTTCAGGAGCAGGCTTGGTTGTTACTATAAAGGAGAGCACGGTAATATGAGTTGGGGTTCTATTTTGAACCAAGACCCATAGAATCCAATCACCCCCTAGAGCAGGGTCCTCAAACTTGGCAACTTTAAGACTGGTGGACTTCAACTCCCAGAATTCTCCAGCCAAGGAGGTGAAGTCCACCAGTCTTAAAGTTGCCAAGTTTGAAGACCTGTGCCCTAGAGATTTCTGGCCTCCCCCAACCGCCCCGGCCGTTTGTTTTCTTGCTGTTGTTTCCACCCAGTGACCGCGGCAGGGGGGCGTTAAGGAAGGTGTGTGGGGACCAAGGCAGGGGAGGTGGCGGGGGGGGGTGTCCTTAATTCCTTTAGATGTGGGCAAACCCCCCAATTTTTTTTCGTTCTTGAAGGAATGCAGTATTGTCTCTCCAGAAGCTCACACGTTTAGATGGCCAATTTTGCCAGACTTGGTAGAAAGTAAATTAGATAAACTAAAGGAGAAGTTTAGCTTCTTTTTCTTAATTGTTACACAGAATGCTGCCCTTTCCTTTCCTTTCCCTTCTTCATCCATCCTCCTTTCCGTTCCCTTCTTTTCCATTCCTTTCCTTTCTTCATCGTTCCTTTCCTTTCATTCTTTCCTTTCCTTTCTTCAACATTTCTTTCCACCCCTTCCCTTCTTCCCTTCCCTTTCTGCTCTCCTTTCTTTCCTTGTTTTCCTTTATTTTCCTTTCCTTCTTCCTTTCCCTTTTTTATTCTGCCCATGTTTCCTCTCATTCTTTCCCCTACATTTCCTCTTCATTTCTCCTTCTTCCTTCTTCCTCTTCCTTCTGCCTTCTCCTCCCCTTTCTCCTTTCCTTTGGGACCAGGGCTTTTGGGAACACGGCTGACATTTCCCATTTCCCATTTCAAGTTTTTAAAACGCGGCTTTTTCTTCGGCGCTTAAGAGGGCCGACAATCCCGTTCCTGACCGGGGCTGTTTCTCTCCCCCAAAGCCGAACCTGCCTCTTTTGACCGAATCTCGCCTGAACCGGCAATTCGGGAGGCGTCGGCAGAAAACTCTTTCAGCCGCCAGCGCTTCTCGGAGGACCTGGCACTCGGAGGGGGCTACGGAACGCCTTTGCATCCCACTGGGGTTACAATTGCTGCTTCATTTGCCTGGACAGCGCCGGACACCCGTCCCTGAACTTCATTCCCACCCCGGACTGGAGAAATGGGGGGGGGGGGGGGTTGGAGGAAGAAACTGGGACGGGGCCTGTTGCGGGAAAGCCGGTCCCCTAGCAATTCGGGGAGAGCCAGTCTGAATATGCCCCCCTCGTTGGTTATCTTGTCCCGGGCCCTGAATTCATCCCCTGCTTAGCCAAGCTTCTCTCGGCCTCCTTTTACTACAACAACAACAACAACAACAACAACAATAATAATTTATTAGATTTTTATGGCGCCCCTCTCCGAGGACTCCCTTCGAACGCAACGACAGGAATGCCAAGACCACCCGGGCAGATTTGCACCCCCTCCCCAAAATGTCCCTTCCCCCCCTCTCCGCCGCCGAAAGACCTTCCTGAGGAGGAGGGCAAAACCTCTTCCCGACCCTGGGAAGACTCGGTGTGTGTGTGCCAGTGGCAAAATGATGCGTGACGGATGGACATTATTTAATGCAACCGTTGTGGCCCTTCCCAAAACTTCAGGGATCTTTGGCCGGCTGGGTGGATGGAGGGATGGAAGGCTGCTTGGGAAGATCTCTGGCTCAAAGACTCACACACACTCGCCCCCTCCCCTTCCCCACCTCCCACCCCGGAGCCAGATTCCAATGTAAGCCCCGGGAGCTGGAAGGAGATAAAGCCCGGCCAGCCCACACGCACACATATACACGCGCGGAGAGGGAGGGGGAAAAACTGGGGAAGAGATCGGTCCAAAGACACCCCCCCTCCCTTGCCTTCCCCCTCTCGCCCTCCCCCCTCCGCCGCTCTCAAAAACCTCCCCTCCCCTTTTCCCCCCTCCTGGGATGAAACGGAGGTTTGGGATGCAGCCAACCAGCCGGCGAAGCATTCCGGGTCTTGATAACCCCTTAATCAGAGGTAGAACTACCTGCCGGGGGAGGGGGGAGGGACAGGGAGCGAGGGGGGGCGTCGGGGGAGAGCTTTAATTTCGGAGGAGCGGGTCGGAGAGGGGCTAAAGAATCCCCCCCCCCCCGCACCTTCTGTATGCTTTCCATTGATTTTTCAACATGCCTGGCCTCTTTTCAAATTTTTATATGCTGGTTTTTTAATGCTGCTGATCATTTTATTATACAACGCCTTCTGCCAGGGAGATGGGAGGTTCTCAAATAGGATAAATAAATAATTAGGTGTTGTTGTTTTTTTAAAAAACCTCTTCCTATCTTTTAAATTATTTTAGAAATTTCTATTTACATACATATACAAGTATTACAAATGTAACATAGACATACAAAGTTAAAACTCACAAAGAAAATGGGCGAGTGCGCGACAAGTCTGTATTCTAATGTGAACTATGTACAATCTCTATAGCCTAATTTGAACAGCTTAATAATAATGGCTGCTATTTGGTGCTATTAATAGCAAACTTAACAAAAAGTATACAAAAGAAAGAAAGAAGACTCTTAATCAATATACTCTTAACACTCTTAATCAATATACTCTCCCTTTTGACCATCCTGGAATCCCCTTAATATGGAGGAGAAATAAGCCAGTCGATGAAACGGTAGGTTCTAACGCCCGCACACAAAACACACACCTGGGGACCCACACTGTCGAAAGCAAACCAAGTCCAAACTAGCCGTCCCGAGTCCAATCAATCAATCAATCAATCAATCAATCAATCAACTGAGCAACCTCGCTAACAAAACTAATCACCTCCGTTCTCTCTCGCGCCCGCGCGCCCCGGCTGGATCTATTCGGGACGGTTCCGAATCTATTTCGAACAAGAGATTCGATTCGGTGGAGGGGGTCGAAATTGGGATTTCTCCAATTGATTGGGGAGAAGGAAAACCAATTGTCCATTTCTGCCTTCCATCCTTCCGAGGTGGGTCAAATGAGGACCCAGATGGTTGGGGGCAAGAGGCTGATTCTATAAACCGTTTAGAGAGGGTTGGAAAAGCACCGTGAAGCGGTATATAAGTTTAAATTCTATTGCTATTGCTATTCCTTCCTTCCTTCCTTCCTTCCTTCCTTCCTTCCTTCCCCACTTTCAAGGTGAGACAAATGGAGACCCAAATTGTTGGGGGCAAGAGGCTGATTCTGTCAACCGCTTAGAGAGGGTTGGAAAAGCACAATGAAGCGGTATATAAGTCTAAATGTTATTGCTATTGCTATTACTAAGCCGGTTTTTGTCCCGTCCGAAAAGCATGAAGCGATTGTCTAGTTTAGATGGCCGGTCGAAGACCAATTTGGGAGAGTAGATTTGAAGTGGCCTTTTGGGGAATTCTGGGAGTTGAAGTCCTCCAAAGCTTTCAAGGTGCTAAGTGGACAGTTTGATTTCACAGAAGTTTGATTTACTTGGAGTTATATTGTGTTGTTTAAGTGTTCCATTTATTTTTAGCAGTACAGTATATTATATAAATATTCGTGTGTGTGTGTGTGTGTGTGTGTGTGTATCTATCTATCTATCTATCTATCTATCTATCTATCTATCTATCTATCTATCTATCTACAGTACCTATCTATCTATCTATCTATCTATCTATCTATCTATCTATCTATCTATCTATCTATCTATCTAATCTATTATCTATCTATCTATCTATCTATCTATCTATCTATCTATCTATCTATCTATCTATCTTATCCTTGACATGGTATTCTTCATGTCACCATCTCTTAAAGCGACAACTTGGTGTATACGGGCATTGGTGTGTACACGCACACATTAGGTTGAGTCAAGCAGTGCTATTGATTCAGAATCACTCCTCTGTCTGGATGGATTTACAAGGGCGGCCGGTGCTTTGAGAAGCCGAAAGGGACCCAAGAAAAGCGGGTGAACACCCTCACACACTGCGGAAATAAATAAATAAATTGTCCGATCAGCGGAGGGAGAGAAAGGCCAATTCTAGTCTAAACATCTGGCAGGCTGGGCGAATAACGCAACCAACCCGACAAGAACGATAAAAGAGGAGGAGGAGGAGGGAGTTGCCACTTGCCCCTGGTGCCACCTCGATAAATAAACAAATAAGGAAGTAATTAAATCGTGAATAAAAAGTACTTGTGGACACAGGAATGGACGCGGTATTATTATTATTATTATTATTATTATTATTATTATTATTATTATTATTATTATTATTATTTGTAACGACGAGCGAACCATATTCCTTTTCCCCAAGTGTAAAATAATGCACTTGGGGAAACGGAATTCTCAATCTGAGTATTGTATTGGTCGTGATTTCTGACAGTCTCCAAATGGGTGAACAGTGCAGTCAGGCGGTAGGGAAGGCAAGTAGGATGCTTGGCTTCATAGCTAGAGGTATCACAAGCAGGAAGAGGGAGATTGTGATCCCAGTGTATTGAGCGCTGGTGAGACCCCAATTGGAATAATACTGTGTTCAGTTCTGGAGACCTCACCTACAAAAAGATATGGATAAAATTGAACGGGTCCAAAGACGGGCTATAAGAACGATGGAAGGTCTTAAGCATCAAACTGATCAGGAAAGACTTCATGAAATCAATCTGTATAGTCTGGAGGACAGAAGGAAAAGGGGGGACGTAATCGAAACATTTAAATATGTTAAAGGGTTAAATAAGTTTCAGGAGAGAAGTGTTTTTAATAGGAAAGTGAACACAAGAACAAGGGGGCACAATCTGAGGTTAGTTGGCGTAAAGATCAAAAGCAACGTGAGAAAATATTATTTTACTGAAGGGGTAGTAGATGCTTGGAACAAACTTCCAGCAGACGTGGTTGGTAAATCCACAGTAATTGAATTTAAACATGCCTGGGATAAACAGAGATCCATCCTAAGATAAAACACAGGAAATAGTATAAGGGCAGACTAGATGGACCAGGAGGCCTTTTTCTGCCTTCAATCTTCTATGTTTGTAACCAAAGATCGCTGGAAAGTTTGGACTGTTGTTATTTTTAAACAGCAGGCAAATTCTAATTCTTGGGAAGGACTTGAGAATCTTCTGTAGGGAGGAGATCTCAGTCATCCAGATTACCGTTGTCCCAAAGGTGATTCCCCCCCCAAGAGGAAACTGGACTCCTCCCCATTGAAGACGCTTCGCTTCTCATCCCAAGAAGGTTCTTCAGTTCTGCAGAAGAAGGCAAAGAAGCTTCTTGGAATGAAAAGCGAAACGTCTTCAAGAAAGATAAGAGGCAATATGCCTCCTGGAGGAAAAAAAAAACCCCTCACCTTTGGGACTTCAGTCTTCAACGAGTTCTGGGAAAGGGGGTGCAAATGATACTGATAAATGGAAGCCGCCCCTAAGGAGCCCCTGCCGAAAATCTGGTCTCCCCCGCCCCCCTGCCTCAGACCAGGCTCGCTCCCTCGCCAAACGCCTTGTCAAAACCTGGGGGGGGGGGGAGTGATACACAGCGACAACCAGCCCACCTGGTTTTGTCACTCCTTTCGCCTTCCACTTGAATAAAGGCGTAGGATCTTCCGCCCCACCTCTCTTTCACTCTCTCCCTTTCTTCCCCTTTCTCTCTCCCTCTCTCTTGCAAACCTGAAAGCACAAATCTCCAGTTATAAATGCATTTTTCAAAGGGGATGTACACCCCGTTGTCAGACTTTAACTTTGTTATCTCTCTCTCTCCCTCTCCTCTCCCCCTCTCTCTTCCACTCTCTCCTTTTCTTTCTTTCTTTCTTTCTCTATCTCCCTCTCTCTCCCCTTCTCTCTTTCTCCCTCTCTCTTGCAAACCTGAAAGCACAAATCTCCAGTTATAAATGCATTTTTCAAAGGGGATGTACACCCCGTTGTCAGACTTTAACTTTGTTATCTCTCTCTCTCTCTCCCTCTCCTCTCCCCCTCTCTCTTCCATTCTCTCCTTTTCTTTCTTTCTTTCTCTATCTCCCTCTCTCTCCCCTTCTCTCTTTCTCCCTCTCTCTTGCAAACCTGAAAGCACAAATCTCCAGTTATAAATGCATTTTTCAAAGGGGATGTGCACCCCGTTGTCAGAATCTAATACGTATAACTTTATGTGCTCTCGCTCTCGCTCTCTTTCTCTCCCCCTTTCTCCTTCTCTCTCCCCTTCTCTCTTTCTCCCTCTCTCTTGCAAATCTGAAAGCACAAATCTCCAGTTATAATGCATTTTCCAAAAGGGATGTGCACCTCGTTGTCAGACTATAACCTTGTTATCTCTCTCTCTCTCTCTCTCTCTCTCTCTCTCCTTCTCCCCCCCCTCTCTCTCTGTGTGATTGTGTGTGTGTGATTGTGTGTGTGAGGCAAGGGAAGAAGAGCGGCACAGGAGGCTGCCGGCCTCCTTCCCTGCCTGGCTCCTTAGTGTTAATGAAAACCAGGGCCAAAGGCTGGGTGAGCGCCGACGCGCGTCCGACTCCGTCCTCCCCGTGGGTGGTCTGACCTTTGATAAACAAGACCCTTTCCAGAGAGAAGACCCCCCCCTCCCAACAACCCAGGCCTTCCTACGCCTGCGAAGTCTGCTTCTTCTCCCCCCCCCCTTTTTTTGACAATAGTAGCCAGATACATTTCCAGCCTCGAATTACCCTCTGGCCCCACCCCGATCTCTCCGGCCAAGACTCTTTCGCTTAAGCAATTAGCCAGGAAAAATACCTGCAGGGGAAAGAAAAGGGGGACGCGGGAGGAGAGAGGGAGGGAAAGAGAGAGAGAGAGAGAGAACTGCCTGCCTTAAGACTCTTTTTTTAAAGCCAAAACCTGAGCGGGCGACGTTGCAAAGTTTTGTTCCAGGGCGCGCGGGAATAATAATAATAATAATAATAATAATAATAATAATAATAATAATAATAATAATAATAATAATAATAATAATAATAATAATAATAATAATAATAATAATCGGCGTGCAACCCAATCCTATGCTCCTTTTTTCCGCCTCTCTCACCGAGGTAGCTAGTTATGCAAACAACTGTACAGAGACAGAGAAAGGGGAGAGAGGAAGGGAACGGGAAAAGGAGAAGAGAGAGGAGTGAGGAAGAGAGAGAGAAAGTGAGAGGTTGGAGACGGAGAGAAAGAAGGGAAAGAGAGGGCAGAGAGAGAAACAGAGAGAAAGGAAAGAGACTCCGCAGGAAAACAAACACTCAGGTGCGACTCATCCACGTGCAAAACCCCACCACACGAGCAAAATCCCTTACTCTTCTCTCCCAAGCCGCTTCTGGAAAAATCAAGGGAAACCTGAATTTTTCTTCTTTTCCTGTTTTCGGAGAACTGGGAGGATAACGCCCGGTGTACAGTAATCCTGTCCCCCATGCTGTTCTCCTCTCCCTTCCCAAGAAAGAATTTCGATGGTCCAGTTTCGGCCCCCGCCGTTCCCAATAAACCCACCCGGGTTTTTCCCCTTAGGAAACGGCTTTAAAGGTTTGAAGTCTTGGGAAGGAAATGCCAAGGAAGAGCGCTGGGCTTTCGGACAAGGGGAAAAAGTATGTTGCAAAGCCTCCTTTTTCTTCGACCCGGAGAGCTCTGCTACTCCCTCAAATTAGTCCCCTTTTAGGGTCAGGCTAGATGCCCTTCTGGTGTCTCTATACAGCGCCCGACACCCTACAAAAATGAAAGGGAGTGGGAAACAGTTTGCGCCTCTCGTTTTCCCCTTCACCTAAAGGACGAAAGATTGTCTGAATGTAGCTGGTTCGGGATTGGGAGACGGTCGTTCCGCAGAATCCAGGGGATCGCGGCTTTAAAAGATACTGAGTCCCACGGGACTGGGCGTGGGCGTCATAGAAGTCAGAGAGAGAGGGGGGGAGGGAGAGAGAGAGAGGAAAGAAAGATAAGATGGATGGATGGGTAGGGAGGGAGGGAGAGCGAGAGAGAGAGAGGAAAGAAAGAAAGAAAGATAGATAGATAGATAGATAGATAGATAGATAGATAGATAGATAGATTAAAAACATAACTAAATAAATAAGTTTGTTTGTTTGTGTGCAGTAGTCACGGACTTCAATGGAGTAAAAGAAGAAATAGCAATAGCACTTAGACTTATATACCGCTTCACAGTGCTTTTCCAGCCCTCTCTAAGGGGTTTACAGACTCAGACTCATGCCCCCAACAATCTGGGTCCTCATTTGACCCACCTCGGAAGGATGGAAAGCTGAGTCCATTTTGAGCCAGTGGTGAGATTCGAACTGCTGAACTATAGCTAGCAGTTTTAGCTGAAGGAGCCTGCAGAGGCTGCGCTCTAATCACTGCGCCAACAGCCAGGTTGTTTATAGTCTACTATTTTGTATTCCTTTCTTTGCAGCCCAATATTGAGTTTAGTATTAAATAAAGAAGGAACACCAGAGAAGGGGATTTTATTCTACTTTATCCTCACATCCACACCCTTCGCATCCCAAAAGAAGGATCCAGCTATGTTAAGCATTCCTTTGGGAGAAAATCCTTTGGAGAGAGAGAGGGAGAGGAAAAGAAAGAAGCGACAGAAAGAAATGGGCCTACTCTGAAGGAAGCCCACAAGTCGGCTATCCAAAGGAAAGAATCTTAGAGAAGGGCGCATTCCTCAACGCCAGTGTTTCCCAACCTTGGCAACTTGAAGATATCTGGACTTCAACTCCCAGAATTCCCCAGCAAACTTTAGTAGCCCCGTCCTATTCAACTAGATCCGGCTGCAAAGACTGTATAGGATGTCAAACTCCCAGCGCATCCAGCTGAGGACATTTTAACCCCCCCCCCCCCCCCGCGCGGGCCTGCCTGGATTTTGCCCGATCCTCTTCGGAGGAAGCCGAAGCACTTTCTCAGGCGAAAAGAGGGGATTTTTATCCCGAAGAAATTTGGCCTTACTGGCTAAAACCCAACCCTTGTATCTCTGCGCTGGGAGATCCTCCTCGGAGGTCTTCTGCTGAGAAGCCACCGAGTGAGGCGCTGGGATTTGGAGGGTGAAGGAGAGGAAGAGGAAGGTCAGTCAGGACGCGGCGGCCTCCAATTCCCAGGACCCGCCCAAGGAGGCCCAACTCAAAGCCCCGAGGAACTGAAACCGCTTCCCCTGCGCCAAAACGCTCCGGTCTCTCACAAGCTGGCTCACCCAAGCTGCTTTTTAGCCCCGGGCTACCGAACAGGGGAAAGGGACCAGCGGGTGGGCGATAGCTTGGACCCGCTGCTTCGTTTCGCAAACTTGTGGCAGGAGGAAAGCGAAGCCGAATCAAGCGAAACAGGGGGGGGGGGGATCAGAGACGGAATCGGGCAAGATTCGACAGCCGAGACGCCGTTGCGTTCTGACATCCACAAGACATCCAAACAAGCCCACCTGCTTTGGGGTCGGTAGAAGTCTTGCCCCTGGGGAGAGGGAGGGGAGCGGCATCTTAGGGACCCACCATCCCCTGTCGGCGTTTTGCAGGGAAAGGGAGAGAGGGCGTGCAGTAGGGGTAGGAGATGCAGGCCTCTGCCGGCTCTCGCTTAGGCGTTTTGGAGAATAGCCATAGCAATTAGCATTTAGATTTATATACCGCTTCCCAGCGCTTTTACAACCCTCTCTAAGCGGTTTATAGAATCAGCCTCTTGCCCCCCAACAATCTGGGTCCTCATTTTACCCACCACGGAAGGACGGAAGGCTGAATCCACCTTGAGAGTCACCCACCCCTCTCTACACGCCAAGGAAGGCGTTTCCAATGACTTTTCCCTTGTTTTCAGCCCGCTCCCTTCCTCCCACCCCCACCCCACCCCCCGCGAACCTGGCTTCCTTCAGGGGGCCTCCAGGGGAGGCTTTTCTCCAGCCGGTTTGCAAAACAGGCGCCGTTTCTGTTCTAAGCCCCGGCAGGGAAAGTTTTGCGCCGAAGAACGCGCAAAGGCGCGCGCCAAAGCAGGAAAACCTGTGCGCCTGACTCTGTACCGATCTCTATAAACAGACACACGCACAGAATATTGGCGCAAATCACGCGACCCGTTCCCATTTCCAGACCTTAAATCAGACGCTGAGCTGAGAACCTGAGCAGAAAAGCTCTCCTCCCCCTCGCATCCCCCCCTTTAAGATCCCCCTCCGCCGCACCAAAAACATCCTTGCCAGGAAGGCGCAACCTTGCAATATCCCTCGTCCCCAATTTCTCTTCGCAGCACAGACCCGCAAAAGCGCCAAAGCGGAGCCTCTCGGTTGCTCCGCCGGTCCCTGGTTTGCAAAAACGACGAGGGGGTGGGGTGGGGACCAGCCCCCGCTTTTCTTCACCCCACAACAGCCACCTTCCGCGCCCTCCCGGCTAGGATGGGAAGGGAAGGCCTGTTTCCGCCGCGATTCCCCCCTCCTCTTTATTTTTTTTCAAATCAGGGGGAGAAAAAAGGCGGTTGTGGGGCCCAGATAAGCCCGGCTGTGAAGTGCAATAGCTCTGGGTGATCTCATAGACGTGCGAGGCGCCCCGCAGACTGGCGATGCCTCGTTCGCAGCGGGGTCTCTCAAAACCGGCCCGAAAAATCAAAGTTTTCTTTTAGAGAAAGGCCTTAAGAGAAGCATGTGTCTACTCCCGTTCTCTCTCCCCCCCCCCCCACCAGACAAAATTTCTCCCTCCCTGAAAGGGGGGGGGATCCCTTTTGGGTCTTTTGGGGGTTGGGTGTGGTGGCGGCGGGTTGTTAACTTTAAACCTACACCAGGCCTTCAGCATTTTAAAACTAGAAAGAAACAGGAGTGGAGGGAGTGGGGGGGGGCAGACTTGTTGATCTTTCTCCTTTCACCCCCACCCCTCTATAACATTAGGTGCTGAAGCTAAACCCTCCGCCCCCGCCCCTCCGACCCCCTTTAAACAACTGAAGGCTGCCAAATTTACCACGCGCGCTTTTGAAAAGAGGATGGCGGGAAAAATCGGTAAGGGGCTTACCTTGTGGAGAGGCTTGGAGAGGAGATGAAAAGGATTTCCTGGAGGGGGGGCTTTCATTTAAAATAAATATATATTAAAATATTTTTTTAAAAAAGAGTTTTGGGGGAGGAGGATGAAGGGAACCGAGAAAATCCTGCGGGTTTGTTTTTTTTTGGCTCTCTCCCACGCGCTTCACTCGGGGTTTGTTTGTGTGGAGGCGCTGAACAAACACGGCCCGGCGCGCGTGTGTGACACCCGTTGCTCGGGAGAATCCAATAATACCGACGCCTTCGGTCCTCCCCCCCCCCCCTTACCCCCAGAAGAAAATGTTGAAGTTGGAGGGGAAGAGGAAGGCGGGAGGGAGAGAGAGAGGGAAAAAGCCCGAACAAACAGCCATTGCAACTGTGTGGGCCATTCTGAGCCCCCGCGGGGGGGGGGGGGGTGATGGAGGGAAGGGGGGGAGCCTCTGGACTTTTATTAAAGAAGGCTCCGGGACGTGTTTACGTTGCGTTGTGTAAACATCCTTCTTGTCTGTCTGTATCTCGCGAAGGAATCAGAAACATGGGCCTTCTTTCTTTCTTTCTTTCTTTCTTTCTTTCTTTCTTTCTTTCTTTCTTTCTTCCTTCCTTCCTTCCTTCCTTCCTTCCTTCTATGGTTCTTTCTACCTTCCTTCCTTCCTTCTTTCTCTCTCTCTCACTCCCTTTCTTTCTTTTTCCCTTCCTTCCTTCTTTTCTCTCTTTCTCTTTCTCTCTTTCCCGGCCTCTCTTTTTCTCTCTTCCTTCCTTCTTTTCTCTCTCTCCCTTTCGTTCTATTTCTTCCTTTCTTTCTCTCTCTCTCTCTTCCTTCCTTCCTTTCTTTCCCTCCCCCCTCTCTTTTTGTGAGTGGGTGGGCTGAGTTCTAAACTCACCCTTAAAAGAGAGAAAGAGAGAAACGTGGGGGGCAGAAATAGAGAAAGAAACTTAAGTCCTATTCTGTCGTTTTCTCCCTTTTCCTTGCTGGTAAACAATGTGTAATCACAATTGTGAGCTAATTTGTTGTGTCCTCTCCCTTTTCCTGAGGGGCTGATTTGGTGGGTTTTTTTGGGGGGGGGGCAAATCAACGTCTCTAAAACGTGTCCTCCCTCATTTCATGCATTTAAAGATGGAACATCTCGGAGGTAATTGTCACCAATGCGCAAATATACCCGCCTACGTTTGCAGCCTTTGTGGAATTTGCGAGGGGGGGCAGGAGACATGCGGGGCTATTTTCCTCGCGGGGAGGGAGGAGCTGGGGGGGGGGGTGAAGCCCAACCCGTCGTATTGAACAACTTTTCGGCTAACAAATACACATCGCAAACGTCACATCTGCCCGGCGAATGGGTGGCATTTAAAAAAAAGACATTCAAGAGACCCAGGAGAAGATAAAGAGTATTTTACGTGGGCGTATCTTCTCCCCTCCCCAGAAGAAATCTAAAAGAAAGTGGACCGAGGAGGGAAAGTTCTGCTAGATGTTGAGCGGGTGTTCAGTCCACCCGGCACTACTAACCCAAAGACTCTTATTATTCACCGCAGCAAATCCAGAAAAAGTCTCCGCCGGTTGGAGAAGCGCCTTTCCCCTCTCCACGCCCTCCCCCCGCGCCGGAGCTTTCGAGGGAGCCCCCCCACGAACCGAGGCCTAGAATCAGCTTCTCAGTAACTCTACAACATTCTCTTGAATGGTGGGGGGAGGCAAAGGGGAGCAAATGCAGGAGGAGAAATATTCTCCCTATTTTTCCCCCCCGGGGAGATAAGTCGGGGCTTCTTTTTGTCTTCTCGCTGTCTCCCCCCCGAAAGACCCTCGTCCCAAGGGCGAACACGGGTCCCGGGTGGCGGGTGTGAAGGTTCCAGCAGGCCAAAGCAGATGGGGGGGAGGGCGCGGGGGGAGAGCGAACCGCTCCAGAGCAGCGCCGGGTTGCAGCGGAGGAGGAGCGCCTTTGCGCGCCCACCAATGTCGAGTCGAGCGGCGGCGGGAAGAGGGGGGGCTGGCCGGGGCAAGGGGCGCGAGGGGGGCGGGGTCTGCTCCCTCTGACGTCGCGCTGTCAAAGAGCCGCCAGGCGCCCGCTGACTCGCGATAAAGTGAAAGGCAGCCGCTTCGGCTGGGGGCAGAGCGGCGATTCCACGCGCAGAGCAAGCAACCAGCGGAGGAGGCGAGCGGCGGTGGTTCCCGGCTGGGAAAAGACCGGGGGTGGGGGGGTGGAAGGAGGAGGAAGCAGCGCGGGGCAGGCGGGGTGTGTGGGGGGGGAGCGCATAGGAGAAGGCCGGATCCTCCGCGGAGCCTGAAGAACCGGGAGGGGGGAAGGGCGAGGAGGAGGAGGAAAAGGAAGGAGGTTGTAAATTAAAAGGAGGAGGAGGTAGAGGAGGAAGGAAGGGAAGGAAAGCAGAAAGAAAGAAAGAAAGAAAAAGGAAGGAAGGAAGGAAGGAAGGAAGGAAGGAAGGAAGGAAGGAAGGAAGGAAGGAACCCCCGCGCCCAAAAGCAAGATCCGGGCAGCCGCTCCTACTTTGGATCCCCGGGACTCAATCCCGGGCCGAGGGCGGGAGTTGGGACCCCTCCCTTGCCATTCGCGTCACTGCCTCCTTCTTTCCTTTCCGGGGTTCCTCCGAGGTAGCTAGCCGCCCGCTTGGAGAAGAGGCGCCCCGCGGATCACAGGCCCCTCGGAAGGAAGGAAAGAAGGCGGGCGGAGGAGCGAGAGCCGGGGGCGCGCGGGGGAGGGCGCGGGCGCGCGCGCCTGGGGAGGCCGTCCCCCCTCCCTTCCCGCCCCGGGGGCCTGTCCTTAGGGAGGGCTGGGGGGCGCTCGGTCGCCGTCGATGACCGCAGGGCTCCTGCTGCGCGCTCCTGCCTCTCGCCCGCCGCTCCCGCCGCCAGAGGCCGGGGCGCTTGCTATGTCCGCAGCCTCCGACAAGCCCCAGCCGCCGCTCGGCCCACCAGCCGCCGGCATGGAGGCCGCTTCGTCCACCAGCTCCTCGACGGCCGGCAGCGGAGGCGGAGGAGCCGGTGGCGGCGGCCCGAAGCCCAAGAAGAGCAACGCGGGCATCCGCCGCCCGGAGAAGCCGCCCTACTCGTACATCGCGCTGATCGTGATGGCCATCCAGAGCTCGCCGTCCAAGCGGCTGACGCTGAGCGAGATCTACCAGTTCCTGCAGGCGCGCTTCCCCTTCTTCCGCGGCTCCTACCAGGGCTGGAAGAACTCGGTGCGCCACAACCTCTCGCTCAACGAGTGCTTCATCAAGCTGCCCAAAGGGCTGGGCCGCCCGGGCAAAGGCCACTACTGGACCATCGACCCGGCCAGCGAGTTCATGTTCGAGGAAGGCTCCTTCCGACGGCGGCCCCGGGGCTTCAGGAGGAAGTGCCAGGCCCTCAAGCCCATGTACAGCATGATGAACTTGAATTTCAATCACCTGCCCGACGGCTACGGCTTCCAGGCGCCCGCCTGCCCGCCCGGCGGCCTCCCTTTGGACGGAGGAGCCCTGGGCATGGTCAACGTGGACGGCATGGCGCTGGCCGGACACTCGGTGCCCCACTTGCCCGCCAACGGAGGCCACCACGCTTACATGAGCAACTGCGGCGGAGGAGGAGCCGGGCCCGCTTCGGGCGGAGGGGACTACGGCCACCACGACGGCTCGGTGCCCGCTTCCCCGCTGCTGCCCGGCGGAGGAGTGATGGAGCCCCACTCGGTTTATTCCAGCACGGGGCCCTCGGCTTGGGCTCCTTCGCCCGCGCCCGGCTTGAACGGCGGCGCCTCCTACATCAAGCAGCAGCCCCTCTCGCCTTGCAACCCGGGCGGCAACCCGCTCTCGTCGGGCCTCGCCTCGCACGCCTTGGAGCAGCCCTACCTGCACCAGAACAGCCACAACCCGGCCGAGCTACAAGGTGAGTTTCTCCTCCGCAGAGCCCCGGACGGGGAGGGAGGCCGGGCCGAGCTTTAAGGGGAAGCCGGAGGAGGCGAGCGGCCCCCACGAGGGCGAGCTCTAGTCGCCGGGGAGCTGAAGGCCTAAAGCCAGGCGAATGGGCGGCTTGGAGAAGCCGAGGGGAGAGCAGAGGGAGTCTCGCAGGCCTGCGGAGGGGAGGCCAGGAAGGCGAGAGCCGCTCCGAGCGATTCCGGGTTGCGCCTCTCTCGGGGGAATCGCTGGCTGCGGGGCGGCCTGCGTGAATTGTTGGCGTGGATCCCTTCCCTGCCGTCCCCCAGCCCTGGGCCGGAGAGATTGCAGCCTCTTCCCGCGTGGGGAGGGAAGAAGGGGTTAGCCCCCCATGGGAAAAGGCAGGTGAGGCCTCCGCGAGAGGATTATCTCCTATAAGGGTTATTCTTATGTTCCTATCAGGGTTCCTATATATAGAAATGTTCCTATAAGAATTCCAATATATAGGAATGTTCCTATAAGTGTTTCTATATGTAGGAATGTTCCTATAAGGGTCCCTATATGTAGAAATGTTCCTATGTGTTCCAATGTGTAGGAATGTTCCTATCAGGATTTCAATATACAGTATACGAATGTTCCTATAAATGTTACTGTATGTATCTGTCAGGGCTTCAGTATATAGCAATGTTTCTATAAGGGTTCCTATGTAGAAATGTTCCTATAAGGGTTCCTATATATAGGAATGTTCCTATCAGGGCTTCAATATATAGGAATGTTGCTATAAAGGTTCCTATATGTAGTAATGTTCCTATAGGTGTTCCTATATGTGGTAATGTTCTTATAAGTGTTCCTATATTTAGGAATGTTCCTATGTTCCTATATTTAAGAATGTTCCTATAAGTGTTCCAACATATAGGAATATTCCTATAAGGATTTCAATATATTGTATAGGAATGTTCTTATAAGTGTTCCTATATATAGGAATGGTGCTATCAGGGTTCCCATATATAGGAATGTTCCTATAAGCGTTCCAATATATAGAAATATTCGTATAAGGGTTCCCATATATAGAAATGTTCCTATAAGCGTTCCTATAGGTAGAAATGTTCCTATAAGCGTTCCTAGATGTAGGAATGTTCCTATAAGGGTTATTCTTCCCTCGGAGGGCCCGAAGGAAAAAGCGACTCTTGAGCAACGGGGCCGAAGGGGAGAAGAAAGAAGGTCGCGCGGGGGGAGGAGAGAGGGGAGATCGGCCGGGTGGTCTCCAGTCAGCCGAGGTGTGTGGGTCAAACCCGGCGGCGCCAGGAAGGGAAGGGCTCTCGGCTCCTTGCCTGCAGCCCTCTGGGTTTCCCTGCGTTCCCGAAATTGCTCAATTAAGGCTGCCTCCCTCCCACCCACCGAGAAACCGGGCCACGCGAGAACCCGACGCAGCAAAGCCCAAACGTCTAGGGTGAAGGATTGCCCCCCAATTCTTTAGCCTCAGAAACTGTCCCGCTTTAATGGGCTTAAAATCGAGGGAGGCGGAGAGCGAAAAAGAACCGAACCGTCTCTGGCGAGCCTATCGCGGGCGATGTCCGAGCCTCCTTCGCCACGCGTGGAGATTATTCTGGGCTTTGCTGCAATGTTTCTTTTAAGCCGTGGACACGGGAGGAAAATTCGGCCCAAAATCCGCTGCTGGGGGTCTTGACAGAAAGAAAGAGAAGGCTAAAAACCCCGACGCGTTGCCATTTGGTTTTAATATTTGCTGCAGCCTAAATTTTATGCAAATGTAATTTGGGCAGAAATAATTATTTGGATTGGTCGATCAGCTCGATGTTTAGACTGGGTTTATCCACCCATGCAATATCTAGCATTATTATTATGGATAGCATCATTACATTATTATTATTATTATTATTATTATTATTATTATTATTATCATCGTTATCGTCATTATCGTCATTATCATCATCATTATTTTCTTCAATTCGATTCACAGTCTGGGACTGGTAAAAACGTAACAGTTGAAGTTTTAATCAAGAACCTAAGACGTTTTAAGGTAACGTTTGAGTACTATATATAGGCAGTTCCTCGTAGGTTGGGGTTTGTTTTTTTCAAAGTCAGAATATTCAGGTCTGATAAATTCAAATGTTCCATAGATCTAGGCTATTGCTCCAAGGAAGCCTGTTATTATTGTTCTTATTATTATTACAGATTTAATCTTCAGTTCAATTCACAGTCTGGAACTGGTAAAAACTTAAAAATTCAAGTCCTAATGAAAGACCTAAGAGATACTAATGATAATAATAATAATAATAATAATAATAATAATAATAATAATAATAATAATAATAATAATAATAATAATAATAATAATAATGGTATTTTCATCCACCTATCCAATATTATCATGGCTGGCATTTTTATGCATCTGTCCAGCATTATTATTATGATTGGTCCTTAGCTAGCCAGATGTTAAATATGTTTATTATCCCAAATAATGCAAAATGAAGGCCACTGGGCTGAATAATTGAGAATTCATTCTTTATAATAATTTATAATAATTGAGAATTCATTCTTTATAATAATTTATAATAATTGAGAATTCATTCTTTATAATAATTTATAATAATTGAGAATTCATTCTTTCACATTGATTCCCTTGTTCTGGTGGCCAAATTAACAGGATCAGTTTTAAAATGTGGAAACAAGGGGCTTCAAAAATGGGATTGAAATTTATATTTTAGTTCTTTGGAAAGTCAACGAATATTAGTTACACAGCAAAAATCACGACCACGGATAATAAGACTAAGTTTCAGGTTTCTGCTTAATTTTTTTGTCCTCTTAAGTTTATTTTATCTATTAGGTTATTGATGGAGGAATAACCTCGGAAGGTATAAAATGACGCTGTAAATCCCTTTAAAAATATTTTCTGGGTTATTTTCCTATCCTGCTTCATATTTTTATGTGCCCCACAAAAGCACAGTTTTCTCGGAGTGTGTGCAGTTGCATTTTCCCAACACACTGAACCTACTTGGGGGATTAACCTGTTTTCTGGATTCACACAACAGAGGAAGCTCCCGAAACAAACCCAAAATGACATCTTTTAAGTCCAGCAAAATTTATTATTATGTCATCTGAATGCGGCTGCCCAGGTTTTCCCTGGTTAAGCGGGTTTTACGGATGCAGCTGGAGCCACATCAGGATACCTGAAATAGGCCCTTTGGGGCTTTTGATGGCCATGTCATTTCACCCTATTTTAAAAGCTTCCCGAACTGAGAGCATCTGCACCAAAGACAAATTCCTTGTGTCTCCAATCACACTTGGCAATAAAGAATTCTCTCCTCTCCTCTCCTCTCCTCTCCCCTCTCCCCTCTCCCCTCTCCCCTCTCATCTCTCCTCTCTCTTCTCTCTTCTCTTCTCTTCTCTCTTCTCTTCTCTTCTCTTATTTTCTCTCCTCTCCTCCCCTCTCCTCTATTCTATTCTAAACGTCAAAAAAACCCTTTATAGTTTTGTCGGAAGCCTTTTGCTTGGTTGACAGAGCAAAACGTCATCAATAGCGCAATAAATAAATAAATAAATAAACAAATAAATAAATAGGAAGGGTCTGCGGAGTCTTTGGAGAGGGGCGGCATACAAATCTAATAAAGTTTTATTAAATGACTATTATTATTATTATTATTATTATTATTATTATTATTATTATTATTATTATTCCTAATAAAATCTTCTGGCAAAAATCACGATTAAAGTGAGCGAAAGATGCTGATCTCCCTTGCCACATTGATGGCTAAAATGATTTTTTTTCCCCTGACCCGCTTATGTAATTTTCCTCTCCATGAAATCGAGCTGGTGTTCTCTCTCTCTTTTTTTTTAAAGAAAACGCGCCATTAAACGCATGGCATTCAGAGACAAATAAATAAATGAAAGTTAAATAAAATCAAGTTCATTTCAGCTGGTGGTCGGGGGTTTTTTAGACGGTCTTTTAAAACCAGCTGTAGAGATCAGTTTGGCGACGGGATCTCTCCCCGCTGAGAAATCTGGAGTCTTAGATCTTCTTCCCCTGTTAAGACAGAAAGTTCTTTCTCCCCCCCACCACAACCATTTTGTTTGTTTGTTGGACTGGGGGGGGATTTGTGCCTCCCCCCCCCCCCGCTTTCCAATCAAAGCATCCTCAAACTCACCTTATCCCACCCAACGTTGCTTGGCTTAGGATGAATCAGTCATAATAATAATAATAATAATAATAATAATAATAATAATAATAATAATAATAATAATAATAATAATAATAATAATATTTGTAAGCCGCCCCTCTCCGAAGACCTTTGCTACCCTGCAAACTCGGCTGCTTCCAGAAAAGGGAAAGATTTAAGAGTGGGTCTGTGGAGGAGTCTTACCTTTATAAGGGTGGGGTTTTGGGGGGGAGCACTCGATTTTTAAGTAGAGAGAGAGAGAGACCCTAGGGTCCATGAAATTGGCGAGGCGCTGAAAAATCAGTGCTGGTTTTTCAAGAAAGAAAGTAAAATCTATTCTGTGAAAGTGAACACAAGAACAAGGGGGCACAATCTGAGGTTAGTTGGGGAAAAGATCAGAAGCCACGTGAGAAGATATTATTTGACTGAAAGAGTAGGAGATGCTTGGAACAAACTTCCAATCCACAGTCACTGAATTTAAACATGCCTGGGATAAAAATAGACCCATCCTAAGATCAAATACAAGAAATAGCATAAGGGTAGACTAGATGGACCATGAGGTCTTTTTTGGCCGTCAATCTTCTAGGTTTCTAGGTTTCTCTTCCGGGTTTTTCATTCTGGTTTTCAAGAAAGAAAGTAAAATCTGTTCTTCCCCACCTTTTTTCTTTCCTTCCCTCCCTCCCCACCCGGTTTATCTCTGGGGAGGGGGGAAGAGGTAACCTAGGTAAGACAAGACCCCTCAATACAGCTGAAGTGGTGAGAAGGAACGCTTTGAAACTGACCAGGCCTTCCAGCGTGAAACAGTCAAGCCTTTGACGTTGGGGGGGGGGGAGCCTAGAGGCCTAAAGAAAAGCGGCAGATCCCGGGGTGGTGTTCCTTCCCTCCCCCTTTCCATTCCACACGGGTGGGGAGGGGAACCCCAAACCCTCCCCGAAGACGGGGGGCGTTCAAAACTCGCCTCACCCACCCGGAACACGCGACTTTTGTGAATTCTCTTTTAGAATCGCGCGCGGGTGGGAGAATTGTGGGGGGGGGGTTCCCGCAGGGTTGGCAAAATCGAAAGGAAAGCCGCTTTGCGACCGCAACGCCCGTTTGAGGAGGGACGGGTGTGCAAAGATGGACACACACACACACCCCCCCCCCGCAGTCGCGGGGTCTCCTTCCCTCTCCTCGTCTTTTTAAATCGGATTTAAGACGCGGAGAATCCAGCGCGTCGCCCGCGCGTCCCTTCCGCGAAATTTTATTTATTTATTAGATTTATTTATTAGATTTGTTTATTAGATTTATTTATACTTGGAACAAACTTCCAGCAGACGTGGTTGGTAAACCCACCGTAAATGAATTTAAACATGCCTGGGATAAACATGGGTCCATCCTAAGATTTAAAAAATACAGGAAAGAGTATAATGGACCAGGAGGTCTTTTTCTGCCGTCAATCTTCCATGTTTCTATGTTTATTAGATTTATTTATTAGATTTATTTATGCTTGGAACAAACTTCCAGCAGACTTGGTTGGTAAATCCACAGTAACTGAATTGAAACCTGCCTGGGATAAATATATATCCATCCTAAGATTTAAAAAATACAGGAAAGAGTATAAGGGCAGACTAGATGGACCAGGAGGTCTTTTTCTGCCGTCCATATTCTCTGTTTCTCTGTTTATTAGATTTATTCATTAGATTTCTATGCCGCCCTTCTCCTCAAATTCAGGGCGGCTCACATCAGGAATCTTGCCCGGCCGAAGTCAAAACCAGGCGCAAAAAAGAGAAAATCTCCAACTTTTTCGGGCTGTCGCTGCCCAGTTGGAAACGGGGAATTATGGAATTATCAAGGGGCAAAGATGGGTAGATTGCGCGCCGCTACACGAAGATCCAGAGAGGCACTTAACAGAGGGGGCTCTCCGGTGGACTTCGGTCTTCTGAGATTGTGGTGACACTCAACAACAACACAACTACGTGTTGTGTATCCGCCCTTTTGTGTTGCCGGTGTGATTGGACACACACGAATTTGTCTTCGTGCCTATGCTCTCAGTGTACATAAAAGAAAATATAGATTTGTCACTTAGTCATTAAGTGTCACTTCGCTTCTGGGCAAGATCTGTTTAATTTAATTAATTAATACACCCCTTAATCTTGTGGGTTTTTTCCCCACGTTCAATGTTGGGCTGTGTGTGTAGTACGCCTTATTTGAATTGCGATGCTTGGGACCCGAACAAATTTAGCCAACTCCTATTGGAAAGGAGAGGAGTTTTACTGGGGGGGTGGGGGGTGGAAGAAGTTAAAATCGGGTCTCAGCATTACCGAGGGGCAATTATTCCAGGTAGCCCCTATTCTCCTCCCCTCTCCCGTTTGTCCCGTCGGGATGAGGGGGTGGTCGGTCTCTTGCCTTGGTTTAAGTGAAGCGATCTGTTAATCCCACCAATTTTCGGATTTTGTCCAGCCTATTAAACAAAGGACGCCAATCAAGCAGAACGGGGCAAAATTTGAGGAGGGGAAAAAAGAAAGAAACTTTTTTTAAAAAAAAATTGCGGGGGGAGGAGGAGGAAATGACCACCAGCATGTCCATTTCTTAATGCTTCGTGACCTCTCCGCCATTTTAGCAATGGATTGGCCAGGAGGTTTTAAAGTGGTGTGAAAGGGCCTGGAGTATGATTTAATTATTATTTTTTTTAAAAAAATTCATATTGGGCATAGGAGGTTCTTGGAAATGTCGAGGAGATAGAATAAATGTGGATGTAAAGTTTACACTTACAAAGTAATGCTTAGAATAAGCTGGTGAGGAGGGGGGGGGAAATCCCCAGGAAAAAACCGGATAGCGCCTTTTCCCGACTAACAAATATAATTTCCTACTTTGGAAAAAGTGCTACTGGATTCTTTCAACCGCGATTTTTAGAAAAGAGAGAAACCCTTTCCCAAACAGAAATGAGAATGGAGGCAAAAGCTACTATTGCTACTTTTTTAAAAAGCACTTTGGCAGCGGTGTGTGACTGGGCACAGATTTGCCTTATCAAGTAACGCTAAAAAGAAAATAAATAAATCGAGTTTAAGTTCTGCTTCTGTCGCAAAATCTCCCTATGTAGCTGGGTGCCTACTCGCCTAATCCTACAATGCACCCTGCAAAGTGCTACCTTGTAATCTTATTTAAAATAATTCCATTGGTCAAGTTTCTAGCTCGCATGCTTCGGTGCTTTTGGCAGGCAGGCAGACCTTGAGGTGCTTTTTCATTAAAACGAGAGGGGAGTCGTTTCTTTTTGCAAGGGGAAAGGTGCAGGACGAATAAGGAGCAGGCCAATCTTGCCTACTTAGAAGGAAGCCCCACGAAATTGGGTGGGACAAGTTCCCTAATAAATTAATATTTCGTTCCTCCCTGGACATGAATTATAGCCTTAGAAAAAGTCCTGGTGGGAAGACAGACTTGGAAACCCACGTTCCAAGCTTGATTTCTTACTTGGGTTTAAATATTTCCAAAAACTGTCAACAGCTGTGAATCTGTAAATATCTGTGCCAGAAATTATTTTATGGTTTAGGATGATTTTGCAGCCTCAACAGTGCAGAAGTTGCAGATCTAGAGAGAAATAAGGGGTAAAGTTGAGCCCTACATTTAATGAAAGGTCTTTTTTGGTGGACCCACGATTGGGAAAGCTTTGTTTACACTTATTGTAGATCTGCGGTAGAGCGCAGAAATCATGCAGTCATTAGGAGCAATTTTAAAATAATAATAATAAGCAGAGGCTTGTTTTTCATCAGGTTCCTCCAGAAAACTCAAGCGAGACACACGAGTTACCACCCCCCCCCCCCTCCAAATTTTCTCCTTCCTCGGCCAGTCAGGAAACAGACAGCCCCATCCCATCCTGCAATTTGCAATTGGACAAAATTCCTATTCTGAACAAGTGGGAATTTCCTTAAACCAAACACACACACATAAGGGGGGGGGGGGAGAGGGAGGGGGGATAATGTGTGAGAGACAGCAGACATCAAACTCAATAATTTAATCTAATTGGATTTAACAGTTGGAGCAGAAAATTTTCCATCCAGGAACAGAGGTTGGACCAGTTGACATGGGAAGATAAAACACATAACAACCTTGCCAGGGATCCAGAATTGATTAATTAATTTACTTCGTTTATCTTCTGGGTTTTTTTTTTATTCCCAATGAATCAGTCATGTAGTTTTTCCACATCACTGGATTGCAAAACTCCCTCTCCCTTCATACTTCCACCTGCATTTTGGCGGGGAACAAAAATAGATTTTTTAAAAAAATTCCAAATGGTTTATGAGCAGTTTGTGATATAGTACTGGATTCTACTGTTCCAAGAAAAGAACACTGGCCATTCGACAAAAAAAACCCCCATCAGTTTGAGGCTATGAATCCTCTGACAGCCATAGGTTTGTATTCCCACGTTGCCATAGCTGGTTTAACCATGGCTGACTCAAAAGCCTCAAATCGATTTGTTGGGTTTGCAATCACTAACTAATCAACAATGCCCTTGGGTTGGGTTTGTGTATTATAGCCAGAAAATAATATATATGATGCATTCAGCTGAAATTAATTCAATTCAATTTTTCAATTTATTAGATTTGTATGCCGCCCCTCTCCGAAGACAGGGGCGGCTAATAATTGTTAATAATTAATAATTGGGCAAAGCCTTTTATTAGGAGTAACTATAATTTAATGGATACCCTCAATGATATTATCCATCTGTATTTTGTCTAACCACAGGCCAAAAGTGTTTGGTACTTTTTATTCTTCCTTCCTTCCTTCCTTCCTTCCTTCCTTCCTTCCTTCCTTCCTTCCTTCCATCTTCCCTCTTTCCCTCCCATACTGTTTGGGTGTTTTCTTTCTTTTTCTTTCTTTCTTATCTTCCTTCCTTCCTTCTTTCTTTCTTTCATTTCTTCCTTCCCTTCTTCCTTTCCTTCCCTTTCCTTTTTCCTTCCTTCCTTCCTTCCTTCCTCCCATAGAGTTAGTCACAAAAGTTGGTGTGTCTTTAAAAGAAGCCCTCTGGTCAATCTCAGCAATATTGATACCTAGATTTAAACCCTTCCTATTATCTATCTATCTATCTATCTATCTATCTATCTATCTATCTATCTATTTTTATCTATTAATTGGATTTCTATGCCACCCCTCTCCAAGGACTTGGGGCGGCTCACAACATATAATAAACAATATACAATATCTTGGATCCAATTAATTAATTAAAAAAATTTAAAACCCCAAAACCATAAAAAGCAATCATTCCATTCGCTCAACATTCTCTCAACGCATTCAGTATTGTCAGCTGCAAAAAAAACCCCAAAACCATTGTCTCCATCCAGATCCAAAGCAAACAGAATTCCAAAAAATCACCCTTTAATCCAGCAATTTTCATGCTGCCCTTGGAAACCTCCAGGGGTGACCTGCCCTTTCCCCCCATAATCTCCTTCAACTTTCTCTCTGCTTTGCTTTCAGGAATCCGGTACCATTCCCAGTCTCCGAGCATGTGCGATCGGAAAGAGTTTGTCTTCTCCATCAACGCCATGGCGTCCTCTTCCATGCATTCGGCAGGCAGCGGCTCCTACTACCACCAGCAAGTCACATATCAAGACATCAAACCTTGCGTGATGTGACAGTGAGGCCAGGGGGGAGCCCAGCTTCCTTGGGGAGGAGAAAGGATCTCGAGGGACCCATGTGAAAACTATGTAGGACTTCCTGCTGGAAACTCTTCGCTGGGAGCCGCAAGACCTCTCCAGAAGTTCGCCTGTGTAGTTGTTATGAGGTATATAAGTATTCAAAGATGTCAAAGGAAGGTGGTCTTCTTCAAACATTGTCTTCTAGGCCAATGTGCGCCTTTCGGGGGACGGATCCCCCAAATGTCCAGTGTCGCTTCTTTCATCTTGGGAGGACACCCCCCTCCTCAAGAACCCTAGCCCTGAGGCCTACACTCCTTTCCGAGAGCCACTTTGGGATTCTTTCTTCCAAGGTCTAAATCCAGTCTCTTTCCAAAGATGTAACCTGTCCCTTCCCTGCTCCAGCATATAATGTTCCATTTTAATGAGCCTGGATGAAAACATGGATTTTTAGAAGTGGAGAGACAGCGATCCAGCCTGCAAGAAAGGGACCGTCCGAAGAACAATCCCCGTGACAGCAATTGACTTTTTTGGGTGGGGAAGTTCTTCATTTGGCCTGTCATTTTCGGCCTTGGCAGTAAGGAGAAAATATATTCCCTTCACTATGTTTTTCACTCCTCCTGAGAAACGAATCTCCAATGAATCCCTTAAGCCTTCCTTTCAAAATTGTGTGTCATTTCCCCCCATGTTTTCTCCGAAGGGATGGTGAGGTTTTTGAATGCAGACAAGCCACAAAAATTAGAATTGGGACCATCTTGTGCAACGGCCCTGATGCGCTAAAACTCACTTTCCTCCTGGCTATACAAAAAAAAAAAAAGCCTATTTTTAAATATTAAGTACAAGAATTACAAAAGCACTTTGAGAAATAAAGGTTGAAAATGGGAATAAAAAAAGAACTAACAAGGCTCGCATGCTTATTTATTCAAACTTTTTTTGTTTTTAAATATACTTCCCAACAGCAGCCTTGGTCAAGCAGTATTAGGAATGGTTCATGCGCCAGCCGGGAATATTTGCGGTAAAAAATTGTATGGATGAGGAAGGCTGTATGAGACTGTTCCTGGGAATGTATGTCTCAAGGAATTGTGGCAAATATCAAAAAACAGCCGCAAAGGCAAAACAACCCCTGCTTTTTTTATAGAAATGAAGGATGCTTTTGGGGAAAATCAATTTGTTAAAAAAAACCATTTTATTTTTTTTTGCCTGAGGGTAGATCTTAGAGCAGTGTTTCCCAACCTTGGCAAGTTGAAGATATTTGGACTTCGCTGGCTGGGGAATTCTGGGAGTTGAAGTCCAAATATCTTCAACTTGCCAAGGTTGGGAAACACTGCCTTAGAGGACACACTGATTTTAAATTTTATTCTGCACTGTATAAAAAATGTAATTAGGGCAGAAGGGGCCTATACCCCTCTATTTTTTTGTGTACATTCTTTTTTTTTAAAAAAAAACGGAATGCAAATATTATTTTTTAAATGTGTGGTATTTGTACACCTCGGATGCAAATTGTATATACTGTAAATAAATCAGTGTGACTTAGAAGTCAGCGTAATGGCATGTTAAGAATAAAAGTCAAAGGAAAAAGAGTCCTTTTTATCCTGGGACATTATCCTGTGACATACATATTTGTATATTTGCTTTCATTCTCCATCAAAGATATTTCACAGGAATTCGGCCTAATCCTTCCCTCCATCCCTCCCTCCTCTCTCTCTCTCTCCCTCTCTCTCTCTCTCTCTCTCTGGCTGTTAGGTAAATGAAGTCGCTATTTTTTTTTCATGGATTAGGTTAAACTGTTGGTTAGCTGAGTTGGCATGTTCAAAGCTTCCTTCCTGAATGTCCCTTTTCCTGTCAATAAGTTGCTTGGTACATTTTAAAGCGGGTGGACAAGGGATGAAAACTAGACCTTCTACCTATGGGTCGCTGGAGATAAGCAGATCTGGAACCTGTTTTGAGTTTCAATAGTTGAGGTAGAAGGATGGATAGAATAACTTCAGGAAGGAATGGGCGCAATTCTGACCCTCCCATTGAAAATGCACCAGTGGAATTATCTTGCAAGACAGAATAATTTTTTTAATGTCCTTTCTTGGTTCTTCATAGGGTTTGGCTTGACTTCATTTCCAAGGACATAATATCACTCTGTCTTAGTCTTAAGGCGGGATGCAATCTGAAATTGTATGCATCCCTCTCTTGAGTCTGAAGGAGTGGGGTGGTCCACAATGTTTCCATATTGGCTTTGGTGAATGTCTACCGCAACTACTATCTTCAGCCTTTTAAATTGGTCACAATTCAGCGTCTGTCGATTCAACTGCATAGGGCAAATGGTTAAGAAGAGCCACGTGGACTGAGAATTGTTAAAATTCAATGCACCCAGTGTGCTCCATGTTGAAATCAGGGCTAGGATGGCTGGTTGATCAGACCACGAAGGATTCCAGGTCCAAAAATGTCTCCTTTTTTGAAAAAAAGGTTATAAGAAAGAACTTGTCTGGATGGCATACTGTAGCTGCCACTTTAATAACTGATTTCTCGGTCTCCAACCCAGACATCTAAACAGGTAAACTAACACCTGGCACATCTGGAAAATGTCTTGTGCCAAATTAGAATCACTCCAGGGAATGTGATGATAATTTCCCAGGTAATTTTTTTTTAAGATCCTTTCCTGAATTTTTGGCCTTTTTGACATATAGCTCTGAATGCTGATTGTTGTCTCTGGTAAGAGAAACCTTTTAGTTTTATCTGAACCAGTGAGAAAAATTAAACACAAAACTTTACTTGCAGACATCCGATGAGGTATTAGAGGCCTTTATAGAGAGAAAAGTTTATCTAGAGGCTCTGTTTTGAACATTTCAGGGAAGGGAAAAAATGTTTGGAAATTTGTATGTATTTATAGAAAGATTCCTCTGAAATATAACCTCTTTTTTCTTTCCACCAATGTTATGCCGATTTTTATCTAACACCTACTTTGAAAAACTGTGTTCCGTGTTGCTAATGTACAATATACGATCATAATGGAGCCTGCCTGTTATGGTTGTCTGTCACAATAGTTGCAAAAAGTGTTATTTATGTGACCAAGTTGAATTTGCAATGTTCCTTAAGCAAATCCCATAGTCGTTATCTGATTCGCCAAGGGTGTGGTTTTGCAGGAAACATCAGACGTGGCACTTTTCAGCGAAATGGCTGCACCATACAGTCACATGACCACGGGCTCTGCAAACAGCTATAAAGGTGGCCATGTTGGCAAGCAGTCCAACTTTGGTCATGTGACCAGGAAGTGGCCTGACTGTTGGTAGCTACAGTCCCCATTTCTTTTGAGGGGTCATAGAAACATAGAAGGTTGATGGCAAAAAAAGACCTCACAGTCCATCTAGTCTGCCCTTATACTATTTCCTGTATTTTATCTTAGGATGGATCTATGTTTATCCCAGGCAAGTTTAAATTCAGTGACTGTGGATTTACCAACCACATCTGCTGGAAGTTTATTCCAAGCATCTACTACTCTATCAGCAAAATAATATTTTCTCATGTTGCTTCTGATCTTCCTCCCAACTAACCTCAGATTGTGACCCCTTTCCTATTAAAAACACTTCCCTCCTGAACCTTATTGAACCCTTGAACGTATTTAAATGTTTCGATCATGTCCCCCCCTTTCCCTTCGGTCCTCCAGACTATACAGATTGAGTCCATTAAGTCTTTCCTGATAAGTCATAAGTCAAGAACTACCTACATGGGGACTGCACCGCATCATTTTGAAAAAAGCAAAGTCTGATGTATGTGTACGATACAATTCTCTAAATATAAAGATATAAGCACAGTAAATCCTCATTGAAAAAGCAGATGATGAACCTATTTGTAATCGACTGTTCTCTCTTTTTTAATAGTAATAAGTTTTGCTTCCACGAAAGCGGACGGGGGGAAGCTTTGCATCCCAATTAAATGGCCTTGCTGATTTCATTCAAGCTGACCAAAAGATAAATTTTGCATTAGGACTTCCTAGGGAGTAAGTTGCCCTGAATTCAGTCTGCAAACGATTCGTTGCCTTGAATCCAATCCCCAAAGAAACTTTCACCGGATTTCACGATGCCTTTGAATCCATGTCAAGAAAATTATAAACCTGGATCAGGATTACTCCAATGCAGGGAATGTGGCATGCTGCTTTAGCCCAGATGTGTGATGCCCAATCCATAAAAGGCAGGAAATGACCACTTGCCTGAAGTAAACATGAAAGAAAGCACTAAAGAAAGCAGTGGTTTATTTCCAGGGAGGCCTGTTGCTCTCTAGCGGGTTTGTTCTTGAAAGAAATGAGTTGTTTTTTCTTCTTTTGAGTTGGGTGGAAGCAATCACTATCCATTGGGCAGTACTCCCTGATCAGCCAGGTTAAGAAACTCAAGAATGGTATCCACTGCAGAGTGATTGATGCTGTGGCCAGTTTTATGCACATTGCAATGCTCATAAAAAATCAGGTAGAACTTCAATGTGGTGGCTACATGGGTCTATTTTGACTCTATCCAATGGACATGTCTGAAGAAGACAGAGGCATAAAAGGAGAAGTTAAGAGTCTCATCTGCATCTTAGGGTAGTCTTGAATTTATTGTCTGTTTTGTATTTACTGCCAATCTTATCTTGAGCCACAATAACTTCCCAAAGTCTGGTTAACCAACCAACCAACCAACCAACCAACCAACCAACCAACCAACCAACCAACCAACCAACAGGTCCCTATATCTTTGCATCTCCTAGCTGGTGTGTGATTCTTTAAATTAATGAAAGGTTGATTGTGCCAATTTGAGCGCAAGCTATAAAATGCCGGTCACAATGACTAGAATTCGAGGCTGCCCCCCCCCCAAAAAACCCCCCTTCACCCTTTGAAAATGTGTAGATTTCACTTCTCAGAATTCCCACCCCACCAAACCTTGGTTCTACATTCTGACTTCCACAAACCAAAATGAAAACTCCTCTAACTTTGAAAGGCTGTCAAGCTGACGACTTTAATTATTGAGTCATGATAAGGTGATGAAAGGATCTGACTTGTTTTTCAATTTCTAGGGCTATTTCAGAATTTGTTGTGTTTTTCCCAGCACCAAAAAAAAAAAAAGTGGGGTCATGACAAGTTTTCCAGATCTGAGACAATTTGAAATTTAAATATGGTGTTGAAAGTAGACTGGAATTACAGCTATGAAAAGTCTATTATTTTAAATAAAAAATAAATCACTGCTGATTTCCTTCCATCTTAACCTTGTCTATTTTTTTTTTATGATGCAAAATCAGGAAGCAATATTTATAAAGACAAAATTCTGAAAGATCTAGTTTGGGGATGAGGTTATTGTAAAGGGGATTAAATATGGTGAGAGCTGGTTCTAATTCAGTATTATTTTCTCCTTTCCCTAAAACACAGGATTTTTTTTAAAAAATGCCAAGAGAGATATGAAGGAAACTTAGTGAAGCTGAAAAAGATTTTAAAGAATAAAGTAATAGCTATTTTAAAAAAAGCTATTTAATGTAACTGAAACAAGCGACTTAGCTATTGGTTTGCCCAAAAATAACTTTTTTTCCTAGCTATGAAATAAATCAATGGGCAGAAATAATACCAGGACATAGAAATAATTTTACATTTTTGCACAACTGTTGATAGCATTCTTTCTACTTATGCTACCTATTTCGCATTCTTCCCAGGCCATGATATTCACATAACTGTGGTTTGCAATATTATTGAAATGTTGAAGAGGCTAATTATACATTGATACACAAGAAGGATTTTCAAATGTCTACATATTTGCTGCTAAGGTTATCCATTTACCCTTTTTTTTTTTACAACTGCAGGAGTTGCCAAAACATTGCAAGTAAAAAGGAATTAAATTGCCGCCAAAATACAAATCACAACATAATTTCCCTTTGCTTTCTTGCTTGGCATGTTTTGCATCATTCTAATATTATCCCTGGTTTATTTGAGTAATTTTTTAGGAAATATTTTGAATAGGCTTTTGCATTAAAGCTGTAATTGGCTACCGTAAAATTAGTAACAGCCATTTTCCTTTCTGCCTGGTTTCTCTCTCTCTCTCTCTCTCGTTTCTTTTTTTCTTTTCCTGATTCCTGGACCTACCACACTTGGAAAGTCTCTGGAAATCAACTTATTTTCCCCCCCTTCCCAAGCTAATTATTCTAGGCTATGGAGTAATTTTTTTTCCTGCTCAGTTTACCCACAAAGGATCAATCGAACCTACTAAAGCAATTAGAGGAACAAATACTTCACTGTGAGCCTGCCTGGAGTTAACATTTATGACGCCTGCATCATCACGTGGTCCCCCCCTTTTCTGAGCCTCTGACCAGCTAAATCAATGGGGGGAGCCAAATTCACTTAACAACCCTGTTCCTAACTTGCCACTGCAATGATTCACTTAAGGACTGTGGCTAGAAAGATGATAAGATGGGGCGAACACTGAATTCCCTTGGCAACATAAATTCTGGGCCCAATTGTGGTCTCAGGTGGAGGATTACCTGTATTGGCTAATTTCTTCAATCTATGTCCCAAAGATGCTTTTCTTTAAAAAAAGAGGCAAATGGACATTGATTTTTCTTTCTTTGAAGACGTTTCGCTTCCTATCCAAAAAGCTTCTTCAACTCTGACGGGATGTGGATGTGCTGTATGAGTCCAAGCAACCGATTAGGTCCCACAGAATTGACCTCCTCCAAATTCCATCAGCCAGACAATGTCACTTGGTGGGATCTGGGGAAGGGTCTTCTCTGTGGGGGCCCCAGCCCTCTGGAATCAGCTCCCCCTGGAGATACGCACTGCCCCCACCCTCCTTGCCTTCCGTAAGAGTCTTAAGACTCACCTATGTAGCCAGGTTTGGGGCAATTATGTCTTAGCTCCCTGACCAACAAAATGAGATACAGTATTTGCTGTATGATTGAACTGGTATGCTTGTTTTTAAATATTGGAATTTTTAGATTTGTAATTTTAAATTTAATGATGTTTGCCTTTGTGTTGTATTGTCATATTATATGCTGTGAGCTGCCCCGAGTTCTCGGAGAAGGGCGGCATTCAAATCAAATCAAATCAATCCAATCCAATCCAATCAAATCAGTAACCAGTTAGGTCCAACAGAGTGGATCTTCTCCGGGTCCCGTCAACTAAATAATGTCGCTTGGCGGGACCCAGGGAAAGAGCCTTCTCTGTGGCGGCCCCAGCCCTCTGGAACCAACTCCCCCCAAAGATTAGAATTGCTCCCACCCTCCTTGCCTTTTGTAAGCTGCTTAAAACCCACCTCTGCCGTCAGGCATGGGGGAATTGAGACCCTCTTCCCCCTAGGCCTTTACAATTCTATGCATGGTATGTATGTATGTATGTATGTTTGTGGATGAGAAGTGAAACATCTTCAAAAAAAACCCCAAACAAAAAAAGAAAGTCCAGTTGCCTTTTGAAAAAGTACTTTTGGGACAACCATGATTTGGAAGATTGAGAATCTCCATAGATACTAACCTGAATCTATCCGACCATCAAGGAGGCTAACGCAAAACAAAGAAAGATAAAATAAAAGCCACATCCATGCAATCAAAAACCCAGATTAAACTCTACAGTATGACAATAAAATTCCCCAGGGGTTTTACAACACTTCCAAAACGATTGTTTTTCATAAACTTTTGTTTGGTTTTGTTCTTTTGGCCCTCGTCCTGTGGTGTTTTTGGTGCTGCTCTGCAGAGGTTCAGCAGCAACAAAGCCTACAGTGGCAGGAAATGTATAAACATAATTTAATCCCGGAGATGTTTTCTTTTTCTGTGAACATGGCCTCCGAACGCCGAGGTTGCAATGAACCATCAAAATTAATGGCTTCTGAATTGCAGCCACTAAGCCTTTTCCCCTTGATTTTAAACTCCATCGCTCTGATTCATCCTTTGCTCAGTCAGCGGAAGGCCAAAAAGTAACGGCGAAGGAATATTTCATAGAATCCCTTTTGGAACTTATGGAAAAAATGCAATCCCATCCCACCTGCAGCTTTATTTCTGCGGTAGCAAGAATCCACAGCTCTGCATCGAGAGAATATTTATCATTGAAACAACATCATAAAAGAGGCAGCCACTCTGTTCTTCTGCAAAGAATCTGCCAACGCCCAAAGAATTGCGGCCTTCATTTTTTTTCTTTCTTCAACTGTAATTCAACCATGACAGTTTTGTAGTTTTGTGAATGTATCTGCTAGACATTGTCTTGGGGCCCTTTTAGCATTAGCAAGAGAATTCTAATGGAATCAATTCAACAAGGAGAAGGGATCAGTCCCATTCTGCTTCTACTGGCCCTACTCCATTTGGTCTTCTCATGCCCTGGTGACCTTGGAGATGTTGAGCATGAGGGTCATAAAGAAGGAGAATTGTTCTTCTTATTATTATTTCTTGCTTCCCACTGGTATGGACGGATCGCAAATGGCCGGGCCCTCTATGGATCGAGGGTCGGTTCACCTTTCCCAGAGCTGCGGGGTGATCCCTTGCCTCCGGAGCCCCAGCAACAGCCCCTCGGGTGCAGGGAAACCCCCTGTTCTAGGAACGGGCCATCCGGACCCGAACCAACCACAAAAGGCAACCTCTGGAAAGGTTGAAGAGGTCTCGGGGACAGAGCCCTGCCCCGGAGCCTCTGCTGCGATCCCAGACCAGACCAGAAGTCTTCCATCAATTCAACAAGGAGAAGGGATCAGTCCCATTCTGCCTCTACTGGCCCTACTCCATTTGGTCTTCTCATGCCCTGGTGACCTTGGAGATGTTGAGCATGAGGGTCATAAAGAAGGAGAATTGATGTAGGGACAGGACAGTTTGAGCTGGGGGTTGGAACATACATAAGAACCTAAGAAGAGCCATGCTGAATCGGGCCAAAGCCCATCGTGTCCAGTATTCTGGGTCACCCAGTGGCCCACCAATTGTCCATGGGGATCTTGAGCAGAGAGAAACATAGAAACATAGAAGATTGACGGCAGAAAAAGACCTCCTGGTCCATCTAGTCTGCCCTTATACTATTTCCTGTATTTTATGTTAGGATCTGTGTTTATCCCAGGCATGTTTCAATTAAGTCACTGTGGATTTACCAACCATGTCTGCTGGAAGTTTGTTCCAAGCATCTACGACTCTTTCAGTCAAATAACATTTTCCCATGTTGCTTCTGGTCTTTCCCCCAACTAACCTGATTGTGCCCCCTTGTTCTTGTGTTCACTTTCCTATTAAAAACACTTCCCTCCTGAACCTTATTTAACCCTTTAACATATTTAAAGGTTTCAATCATGTCCCCCCTTTCCCTTCTGTCCTCCAGACTCTACAGATGGAGTTCATGAAGTCTTTCCTGATACGTTTTATGCTTAAGACCTTCCACCATTCTTGTAGCCCGTCTTTGGACCCGTTCAACTTGATCCATATCTTTTTGTAGGTGAGGTCTCCAGAACTGAACACAGTATTATTCCAAATGTGGTCTCACCAGCGCTCTATACAGCGGGATCACAATCTCCCTCTTCCTGCTTGTGATACCTCTAGCTATGCAGCCAAGCATTCTACTCGCCTTCCCTGTGATTGTACACCGTGGACACATTCTCTCCCTAAATACTCTTGGCATCGAGAAAAACAACTGCGGGCAAAAAAAGAGATAACCTGTAATAATGGAAAGGTTAGTGGCAAAGCAAGAATACCACATCTGGTTGGTGGCAGCTGCTTTCCTATAGGGGGTGTTTCATGAAGTCCTTGTGCCCCCTACTGGACATTGTGGAGTTGATGGCAAGCAATCTCCAGCCCAGTTTTAGGGAATATTTTGTTTCGACTTGAGTGTTCAGGGTGGGGGGAAAAAACCCTCCTTATTTTGGTGGGGTAATCTGATGTATCTGAAGAGCAGATGCTGGATCTGTTTCTGAGCCAGTAAAACCATTGAAGGGAATATCTGACTGCTTTCCGGGCACTTCATATTCTGAGTCGCACTTGGAAAAGGAAATGTTGAAAATAGCTCCTGGCTCTTGAAACAGGACAGTGGAAAGGCAGCCAGGGAATCCGAGGCTTGGAATGCCACCCGACCACCTGGATGGACAGGATCTATTAATGCTTCCCCAGAGATTTGCAAGGAACCAGCAGTGTGTGACTTACAATAGGGCTCTCGTCCCCTGTTTATGTGCAGTAGCAAAGAATAACCAACCATGGGGGTTAATAGCCTGGATTGCAGTTTCCTTTTGGGGATGAAAACTTTGCTTTTCAAAAAAAATGGTCCAGAATGGTAGAAGTCTGAAAAGCTAAGCAGCATGAAATTCATTCTGAAAAAGAATCCTTCTTTCTCTCTCCCTCAACCCCTCTCTTCTCCCTTCCCTTTCTTCATCTTCCTTCCTTCCTTCCTTTTCTTCTTCCTTCCCTCTTGTCTTCCTTCCTTCCTTTTCCCCTCTTCTCCCTTCCCTTCATCTTCCTTCCTTCCCTCTTGTCTTCCTTCTTTCCTTCCCTTCCTCCCTCTTCTCCCTTCCCTTCCCTCATCTTCCTTCCTTCCCTCTTATCTTCCTTCATTCCTTCCTCCCTCTTCTCCCTTCCCTTCTCTTATCTCCCTTCCTTCCCTCCCTCCCTCCTCCTTCTTCCTTCCTTCTCTTCCTTCCCTCTTATCTTCCTCCCTCCCTTCCTACTTCTTTCCTTTTCCTTCCATCCTTCCATCCATCCATCCTTCCATCCATCCATCCTGATTTTCCTCCATCTGCTTTGAGACCACCTCAGCCTGCCTGCTGAAAGTCCATTTCTTAAAATATTGAGCAGTCAAACCATTGACTTGGCTTAGATACTGCGCTAAGCCTTCACGCCGTTGCCTTGGTTTTTAGTTTACTATATTCATAAGACGCAGAATTGTGGTTTGTTCTACATGGCTCTTGAATCATGATGCAGTCCCTTGTAACTGGTATAATAAACCAGGCTTAACAAACCATGGCTCAAGGACATGAAGTCAAGGCTGGAGAAAAGTCTGTGTAGCATTTCTCTGTTGCAAACCAATGGCAATATTCATAAGCCTCTTTGTGAATGATTGATACCTCCCTTTTCTATCTGGCACGTATAATCTATGAAAGGGAAGGAAGAATATCTGTTTTTCCAATTGTGTTGATGGTTTTTCAGACCCTTGCATCCAACTCTGGGTTTCTTTTGGGGAGTAAAAGGAAAGAAATCAGCAGAACAGCCTGCGAGTTTTCTTTTTCGTCCTTTTCCAAAAAAGCAACGTTCTACAACCTTGGGAAGGTTTATTTTAATGCTTTCTGAAAGGCCCTCCTCTCTCGAGGCGCAATCATATACTTAAAATGCACTTAGAAGCACACCCTGGAGGTACGAAAAAGACTTCCAGCGCTTGGATTTTAAAGTAAAGAAACATTTTCACTGCTTGTTTTGACTTCTTGCCTGAGATCAGCTGCGAAAGAGCTTCTGTTGAGAAGGACTATGGCCAAATTCAACTTTTTGTTCCAACAAAGCAAAGAAACACACACACTCACACTCGGAAAGTGCTTTGCTTTTGTTTTGCCTAAGCAAAACAAAAGTTAGTCAGTACTTTCTAAATTTAGGCTTTCTCTCAACAATCCCCTGCAGAGAAAATCATGATTTGAGGCTTGAGACTCACTGGTCAAGAGGGCAGGCGAGTATCCACAAGTCCACTCCAGCCCTCCAGGGAGCAAATTGTGGAAGTAGAGACCCAACTACTGTACCTGGAGGGCATTTGGTGGCAGGAGGTCATGTTTAGCAGGAGGGGTAAAAATAAATAACACTCCGTAAGACTTGCTTTTCCTTCTGACAATTTTGTAGTGGCATCGGACCAGAATACCTCCAGGACTGTCTTCTGCCGCATGAATCCCATAAGGTCCCACAGAGTTGGCCTTCTCTGGGTCCGTCAACTAGACAATGTCATCTGGCGGGATCCAGGAGAAGAGCCTTCTCTGTGGCGGCCCCGGCCCTCTGGAATCAACTCGCTGCCAGGTACAGAATCAAACCATCCCGATGTGTCACATCCTCATCTCCAGGAGGCCACCTCAGCAAAGGGTCAACGTGGTTGGCATTTTACCGTCCAACGGAACTCTCCTTCTCTGTTAACGGGGTCTGGGTGCCATTTTGCCCTGCTGGTTCCTGGCCCACTCAACCCTCAAGGAACGCCCTTGGAGGGATAAGCCTCTCAAGGCTGTCAGGGCCTCTTCTGCCTTGGATTTATCACCATAGCTGAGGAAGGCTTGACGTTGGGCGCCTCGCCAGGTGAGCCTTGCTGGCGTCACCTGTTGCGCTTTGAGGGCCTCCTTGAAGTCACTCACCCTGGTTCCAGAGGAGATGTTGCCCACGTAGAGGGTGGCAGGAGCACTGAGGCTGCCTCCTTCCTCTGGGGAAGCCTCTCCTTCTCGCCTGGGTTGGGCCAAGATGGCCTCCGCCTGCGACCGGCTGCCTTCCGGAAAGTTCTCACTGGTCACTCTCTGCGTCTTCTCAGCGGTCGAAAGGCCAGGCTGTTCGTCTTTGAGGCGGACATCTTTGCCTTCCAGCTTCTCTCTGCCGCGAAGGATCTTGAGGACGGGGATTCTCTTCAGGGTCTCCTGGCTTATCTAAAAAGGAAGGTTAAAACAGATTCAGGGTTATGCAATTATATCTACCACCCGATTTTTCCAGGAGCATCATGAAGGAGTCAGAAGATGCTTAAGACAAGACCAATTAAGTCTGAAGAACAAGATGTTGCCAGGAAGGGGTGTGTGTGTGTATGTGTGTGTGTAGACTCTGAGCTTGACCAACTGCCCTGTCCAATTGTCTGTCTGTCTGCCTATATCTCCACGCATATGCATCCATCCATAAATCATCTCTCTCTCTCATCTATCCATCCATCCATATCCATCTATATCCCCCATCCATATCTATCTATCTATCTATCTATCTATCTATCTATCTATCTATCTATCTATCTATCTATCTATCTATATCTATCTATCTATCTATCTCTATCTATCTATCTATCTATCTATCTATCTATCTATCTATCTATCTATCTATCTATCTATCTATGTATCTATCTATCTATCTATCTATCAGAAAAAATTAAATAGCATAAAAAATTAAAAGGGCCAAACAGCAGTATTTTGAACATGCTAATAAACCAGGAAGATGGCTCGCATATAAATTAAGAAAGTATAGACAAAAATAATTAAAGAACTAGTAGATGATAAAGGTATTAAAAATACAGAAGTGATGAAAAAGCAAGAATAGTACAAGATTTTTTACAAAGAACTATATAAGATAGAAGGAATTAAAGAAGATGAGATTTTCAAGTACTTAAATTCATTAGATCTACCACAATTAACGGAAGAACAACAAGCAAGGTTAGATAGTTTAATTACAATACAAGAATTGCAGGCAACTATCAATCTATCTATCTGTCTATCTGTCTATCTGTCTGTCTATCTATCTATCTATCTATCTATCTATCTATCTATCTATCTATCTATGTATCATCTATCTATCTATCTATCTATCTATGTATCATCTATCTATCTATCTATCTATCTATCTATCTATCATCCATCCATCCTTGTCCATCTATAGATCCATATCCCATCTATATCTATCACCCATCTATCATCCATTCATCCATATCCATCTATATTCCCATCCATATCTATCTATCTATCTATCTATCTATCTATCTATCTATCTATCTATCTATCCATCTATAATCCATCCATATCCATTTATATTCTCCATCCATATCTATCACCCATCTATCATCCATCCATCATCCATCCATATCCATCTATATACCACATCCATATCTATCATCTACCTACCTACCTACCTACCTACCTACCAATCCATCAATCCATCCATACCCATCTATATACCACATCTATATCTTTCATTCATCAATCATCCACCCATCCACCCATCCATCATCTCTGTTTGTCTGCCTCTCCCCCAGCCCAATCAAATTTACACACTGGAGCTCTCCATTTCTCCCAAGGGGACTCATTTATTCAAATCCTGAAATCTAACTAGCAATTCCTAATGTGAAGAAGGCAATAGGTTCCTCTGCAGCTGGGAAAACCTACACAGGGGAATACAAATAAAGAAGGGGAGGCCCTTTTTGGAAAAAAACTATAACCAGCCCAGGGCTACTTATATTGCTGTCACGCCATCAGGTAGCATTGGCCACCACCATCCAAGTCCCTGCATTTTCCCCTGCTAGGGTGGGGCAGGACTCCTGCTCCAGATCCCTGGCTGGAGAGGCCGCCATGCTGGGATCAAAAAGGGCTCCGTCCATCAAAGGAACAGATGGGAGCGCCTGGAGAGAAATCTTTTGCCTTCGGGGGCAGAATGGGAGCTTTCATCTCCTCCTCCTCTCTGATAAGTGAAGATCGGGGCCAGATAAGCCGGCTTTGGCTGCTAGGGTGTCAAAATCGACACCAAGATCAAAGTGTCTCTGGAGCCTGGGCCAGAAGCTGACCGGGATTTCTCCTGCCCGTTAGAAGCCAAGGAGCCCAAGAAAAAACTTTATGGAGATTGAATTCCAACACCAGATGGGTGTCTCTGTATATGTGCGACAGGAAGAGATGGAAGGGAGACAGGATTCTCCATGGTTGAGCGCCGGGATCCTTAACGTCAAGGAGCAATAATGACAGCATACGCAGTCCTTATCGTTTGTTTCATTATTCCATTCTATTTTCATAAGTTCTTAGAAGAGTAAAGAAATACAAAAGAAGGGATAAAAGCAAACAGAAGGCTAAATGTGAATGCCAATGATCAAAAGACTAGATGACAATAAAGACTTTTTCTATTTCTATTTCTACTAGTTTTTTCTCATCATTCCTATCACCCATTTCCTCCCACTTAGGACTGTATGACTGTAACTTTTTGCTTGTATCCTTAAGATTGATTGTTTCTTCATTGCTTATTTGACCCCTCTGACAATCATTAAGCGTTGTACCACATGATTCTTGACAAATGTCTCTTTTTCTTTTATGTCCACTGAGAGCATCTGCACCAAAGACCAATCCCTTGTGTGTCCAATCACACTTGGCCAATAAAATTCTTTTCTATTCTATTCTATTCTTCCATTCCTACCCCTACTCCTTTTCTCTTCTGTTCTATTTTATTCTATTCGTTTTCTATATTCCATTCCATTCATTTTCCATATTCCATATCCCATCCCATCCCATCCCATCCTGTCCCATCACATCACATCCTACTCTACTCTACTCTACTCTATAAACACTTTTAAAAATAGCATATGGGAAGAGAGGGGACACCACGGCAAATGTAATTTAGTTAGTGATATAATGGTCAGCCTGTTAAATAGAAAATTTTAAGCAAACCGAAATTAATCAAGGGAGGGTAAAGAAAGAGAAGGAGGAAGTAGTTTCTAAGAAGGTAGGAGGAGGAGGGAGAGGAGAAAGAAGGAAGGGTGGAGAGAAGGAAAGGAAGGTAGATAGGAAGGATGGTGAGAGTAGGCGGGGAGTGAGAAAAAGAAAAATGAATACAGACTGATAATCAATTATTAAGACAAAGGTGGTGTTATAAATATAAAAAGGATTACCGTACTTAAGAAATACACTGCTGAAAAAAATAAAGGGAGCAATTAAACAAAAGAATATAATTCCAGGTAAATCAAACTTCTCTAAAATCAAACTGTCCACTTAGGAAACAACACTGATTGACAGTCAATTTTACCTGCTGTTGTGCATATTCAACTTTGTAAAAGTATTCAATGAGAATATTTCATTCATTCAGATCTAAGATGTGTTCTTTGAGCGTTCCCTTTATTTTTTGAGCAGTATACAGTAATCCCTCGCTACTTCACCTTTCATCTCTCACGGATTCGCTATTTCACGGGTTTTCAAAGGAGATTTAATCCATTAAATCCATTAAAAATTTAAAATCCATTAAAAATTCATAAAATTCTTCTACAGTACTAGTGTAGTCTATTAAAGAAACTGGTAGGATATCACATGTAGTTCCAGCTGAGAAACATTATAGAATGACTGTTTAATGCAAAGAGTGGGTTTTAAAAGTCCAAATACTTGTTAAATACATTAAAAAAAAAATATTTCCTCTACTTCACGGAAATTCGTTTTTCACGGGTGGTCTTGGAACGCATCCCCTGCGAAAAACAAGGGATCGCAGTATATATAATTATGTAACTATGTATGTTTTTGAAATATATGCAAGGTATATGCCTTGATATTTGTATGGATATGAAATAGAAAATAAAATAAAGTAAAATAACTAAAAAAAAAGAAGGGATAAAAGTCACCTAGACCAGTGTTTCCCAACCTTGGCAACTTGAAGATATCTGGACTTCAACTCCCAGAATCCCCAGGCCAGCATTCGCTGGCTGGGGAATTCTGGGAGTTGAAGTCCAAACATCTTCAAGTTGCCAAGGTTGGGAAACACTGACCTAGACAATCTAGCTAGGTTTGTGTTCCTCAACCTTGACAACTTTTAAGAGGTCTGGACTTTTAACACCCAGAATTCCCAGGCAGCCATGGGTTTGCAGAGGAAACCTACCTTATTCCATATAATTCCCCAAGGTTTTTCCCGCTGGCATTCTGTCTTGATGATCCTTGTTGGGGTAAGGATATAATCCACAGTTAGATCATGGTCATCAAGAAGCTCTTCTGGAATATCTACTACCTAGCAGAGATACCAAAGTGTAGGATAATCACACAGGGGGTCCTTTAGTAGCAATAGCAATAGCACTTAGACTTAATATGACATTTCACAATACAGTAATACCTTGTCTTACGAACCTAATTGGTTCCCGGGGGAGGTTCGTAAGGTGAAAAGTTCGTAAGGCAAAACATTGTTTCCCATAGGAAACAATGAAAAACGATTTAATGCGTGCAACGAAACCCCCCCCCCCAAAAAAAACCCCCACCGCTGCCCGGCTGTTTCAATTGAAACAGCCGGGCGCTTCTCAGTGTTCTCCCAATGCCGAACCCGGAAGTTCGGCAAAAGTTCAGGTTCGGGTGGCCGCCGAGAAGCCCCGCCGCCTGGCTGTAATCTTTTGAAACAGCTGGGGGGCTTCTCGGCGGCCTCCCAAACGCCGAACCCAGAAGTTCGGGTTTGATGTTAGGGTTCAGGAGGATGCTGAGAAGCCCCCCGGCTGTTTCAAAAAGCGACAGCCGGGCGGTGGGGGCGGGTTTGTAAGACAGAAAACGTTCGTAAGAAGAGGCAAAAAATATCCAAACCCCGGGTTCGTATCTCAGGTTGTTCGTATGGCGAGGGGTTCGTATCAGGAGGTACCACTGTACTTTATAGCCCTCTCTTAAGTGGTTTACAGAGTCAGCCTCTTGTCCCCAACAATCTGGGTCCTCATTTGACCCACCTCAGCAGGACGGAAGGCTGAGTCAGCCTTGAAACTGGTGAGATTTGAACTTGTGAACTACATCCATCAGTCACCACTTGCACCACTGCACCACCAAGGCTTCAAAGGGCATTTCTTCACTTCATCAAAGCATTTCCCTCAACCCAATTTCTACCATCTGGGCTCTCTCCAGAAATATAAACTTCAGTTCTGGGGCTTCAGAAACCTGGCTATTTCCAAAACTCATTACCTGACAATCATGAACTGCTGTGATGACAGCTGTCCTCTGCCCTACTGCTTCCATAGAAACCATCATGGCATATTCCATGTCCGCGAAGCCTTCTCCTTTCCCGATCCGCCAGCCTAGGACAGTAAGAAAATGGAGCGCTTGTCAAAAACAGGAGTTCAAAAACCAATTTATAGCCAGGCCAAAAGGGAGGGGAGGTCCCTTCTCTTTTCCCCAAGCTAGTTCTCCAGAAATAGAACAGAATAGAGTAGAGTAGAATAGAATAGAATAGAATAGAATAGAATAGATTAGATTAGATTTATTGGATTTATATGCCGCCCCTCTCCGCAAACTCGGGGCGGCTCACAACAGGGTAAAAACAGTACATAATAACAAATCCAATACCCACCAATCCAATTACAATTTTAAACTAAAAAATTCATAAAAAACAGCCCCAGAATATTAAAAAAACACGCATACAATCAATCTAACACCAAAACAACATGGGCAAGGGGGAGATGTTTCAGTTCCCCCATGCCTGACGGCAGAGGTGGGTTTTAAGAAGTTTGCGAAAGGCAAGGAGGGTGGGGGCAATCCTAATCTCAGGGGGGAGCTGATTCCAGAGGGTCGGAGCCGCCACAGAGAAGGCTCTTCCCCTGGGTCCCGCCATACGACATTGTTTAGTCGACGGGACCCGGAGAAGGCCAACTCTGTGGGACCGAACCGGTCGCTGGGATTCGTGCGGCAGAAGGCGGTCCTGGAGATATTCTGGTCCGGTGCCATGAATAGAGTAGAGCATAGTTCCCTCTAAGCTGAGCAGTGAGCAATTGCTCACTTAAAAATCATCATCAACTCAGAGTTTTTCAAACCTGCCCAGAAGCCGAGAGGGAAAGAGTGAGAGGGAAAGAGTGCTGCCCAGTCCCAAAGGGACTGCCACTCAGACACTATACTTTTCCGCCCACCCCCCAAAAAATTAGAGGGAACACTGGAGTAGAGTAGAATAGAATAGAATAGAATAGAATTAGAATAGAGTAGAATAGAATAGAATGCAAAGTACAGAGTAGAATAGAATGCAAAATAGAGTAGAGTAGAGTAGAATACAATACAATACAAAGTAGAGTAGAATGCAAAATAAAGTAGAGTAGGATAGAATAGAATAGAATAGAATAGAATAGAATTCTTTATTGGACAAGTGTGATTGGACACCCAAGGAATTTGTCTTTGGTGAAGATGCTCTCAGTGTATATAAAAGAAAATATACATTTATCAACACTTAGTGATTGTCATAGGGGTCAAATAAGCAATCTGGAAACCATCAATATTAATATAAATCGTAAGGATGCGAGCAACAAGTTAAAGTCATACCGTCGTAAGTGGGAGAAGATGGATGATGGGAACGATGAGATTAATAGTCATGCAGACTTAGTGAATAATTTGGCAGTTGACCGAATTATTTGTTTAGCAGAGTGATGGCATTCAAGGGAAAAAAAGTTCTTGTGTCTAGTTGTGTGTGCAGTGCTCTATAGCATCGTTTTGAGGGTAGGAGTTGAAACAGTTTATGTCCAGGATGCGAGGGGTCAGTCAATATTTTCACGGCCCTCTTTTTGACTAGTGCAGTATACAGGTTCTCAACTGAAGGCAGGTGGCCAGCAATTTTCCCCCCTGCAGTTCTGATATGCAAATATCTCATCAAGTCCCCTCTGAAATTGTCCTCTAGGGATTTTGTAGTGCCCATCATTTTGCTGAGAGAGACCAAAGGAGTCTCAAATGTTAGCAAGGACTGAGATGAAGAAACAAAGGCTGTGTGATACCAAGAAATTCCTGATGCTTCCAGTTTGGACAGGCACTAACCTTTCTCGGAGACAGCCACAGACCCCACCACAATCAGATCCACCTGGACTTTTGCATCTAACCCTACGGGGACACTATAATCTCTAACACCCTAAAAAGAGAGAGAGAGAACAAAGAACAGAAATGATGATTAGAAGGAAAGTACTTCTGAAATCCTTCCTTTCTATGCCTACATCAGGAGTGTCCAGTCTTAGCAATGTTAAGACCGGTGGACTTCTACTCCCAGAATTCCCTGCTGGGAAATACAAAAATCAACAATATAAAATCCTATGCTAAAAGCTACATTTAAGAATGCAAATAATAGTATTGTATTTGGAATACTGTGTTCAGTTCTGGAGACCTCACCTACAAAAAGATATTCATCAAATTGAACGGGTCCAAAAATGGTGGAAGGTCTTAAGCATAAAACGTATCAGGGAAGACTTAATGAACTCAATCTGTATAGTCTGGAGGACAGAAGGAAAAGGGGGGACATGATCAAAACATTTAAATATGTTAAAGGTTTAAATAAGGTTCAGGAGGGAAGTGTTTCTAATAGGAAAGTGAACACCAAAACAATGAGGCACAATCTGAGGTTAGTTGGAAAGATTAGAAGCAACGTGAGAAAATATTATTTTACTGAAAGAGTCGTAGATGCTTGGAACAAGCTGCCAGCAGACGTGGTTGGTCAATCCACAGTAACTGAATTGAAACATGCCTGGGATAAACATAGATCCATCCTAAGATAAAATACAAGAAATAGTATAAGGGCAGACTAGAGGGACCAGGAAGTCTTTTTCTGCCGTCAATCTTCTATGTTTCTCTGTATTTATACTGTTTCTTGTAAGCCGCCCTGAGTCCTTCAGGATTGGGCAGCATAGAAGTCGAATCAAATAAATGAATAAATGAATGAATGAATAAATAAATAAATAAATTAATTAAAAAAAAAAAACCCTATTCTTAAAACCCAAAAACATTTAGACCATTCAACAGGGCAGGTATCAATGCTCATTGGCCCCAGGCTTGCAGGCAAAGGTATATTTTTGAAGCCTTAGGAAATACAGTGTTCCCTCGATTTTCGCGGGTTCGAACTTCGCGAAAAGTCTATACCACGGTTTTTCAAAAATATTAATTAAAAAATACTTTGCGGGTTTTCCCCCTATACCATGGTTTTTTCCACCCGATGACGTCATATGTCATCGCCAAACTTTCGTCTGCTTTTAATAAATATTTTTTTAAATAAACTTTAATAAATAAACATGGTTAGTAATAATCTAAATGGTTGCTAAGGGAATAGAAAATTGCAATTTAAGGGTTTAAAGTGTTATGGGAAAGTTTGTGATACTGTTCATAGCCAAAAATAGTGTATTTACTTCCGCATCTCTATTTCGTGGAAATTCGACTTTCGCGGGTGGTCTCAGAACGCATTCCCCGCGGAAAGCGAGGGAACACTGTAAATATGCTTGATTTGTCGTTTCGACACAAGAGGGCACCAGAGTGCCACATTTTGAAGTAGGTGGATAAAAGAGAGGACCTTCAAAATAATAATAATTAATAATGATAATAATGATGATGATGATGATGATAATGATGATGATGATGATGATAATGATAATGATAATGATAATAATGATAATGGTAATAGTAATAATAATAATAATAATAATAATAATAATAATAATAATTATTATTATTATTATTATTATTATTATTATTTATTAGATTTGTATGCCGCCCCTCTCCGAGGCTGTGCAATCTTGCTTCACTTGTTTCTGATACTTACTTGGGAGGTGGCACATTTTCTCAGCATCTCCTTCGTGGCCCCGGGAGGAGGCACAATCCTGTTGAACAGCCCAGTGCGCAAACGTGGGGTGGGCACCAGGAGGGTTTTCCGGGCCTGCAAGAACAGGAAATAAGTCAATGCACCAGCCTTCCAATTATAACTGAGGGGTGCTTTCCTAACTTGATTTGTTCTCTTGCTTTCTTACAGAGGTAAGTAAAGATATCTTTGTTTTAATGTAGATGGAAAAGGGGGTATAAGGGAATAGGTTTTATTTCTAGAGAATATATACTGCTCAAAAATAAATAAATAAAGACTTAAACAACACAATATAACTCCAAGGAAATCAAACGTCTGTGAAATCAAACTGTCCACTTAGGAAGCAACACTGATTGACCATCAATTTCACATGTTGTTGGCACATCCAACTTTGTACAGAACGAAGTATTCAATGAGAATATTTCATTCATTTGTTCTTTGTGTGTTCCTTTATTTATTTATTTTAAGAACTGTATGTTTGATGAGTAGTTAACTTTAATTAATTTAGCAGGGCAAATCGTTTTAGTAAAAAGCGTAATTTAAGATATTTAGAGTTTCTTTTTGAATGTTTAATGTAACACAGTAATGTATTCTTACTTTAGGCATTGACACTGTGGGGTTTTTTTATGGCATACACTGTTTTTTATCGTATGCTGGAGAAAAATAAAGAAAATTTTATACCCAAAAAAGAACAGTACAAGCAAAAGTTATATGGAGACAGTGGTTACAATAGCTACGTAGACTACATACAGTAGTACCTCTACCTAAGAACGCCTCTACTTGCGAATTTTTCTAGATAAGAACCGGGTGTTCTAGATTTTTTTGCCTCTTCTCAAGAACCATTTTCCACTTACAAACCTGAGCCTCCGAAACTGTAACCGGAAAAGGCGGGGAGAAGCCTCTGTGGGGCCTCTCTAGGAATCTCCTGGGAGGAAACAGGGCCGAAAAAGGTGGTGAGAAGCCTCCATGATGCCTTTCTAGGAATTTCCTGGGAGGAAATAGGGCATCCACCCTCTTTGTGGGTTCCCCAATCACACGCATTATTTGCTTTTACATTGATTCCTATGGGGAAAATTGCTTCTTCTTACAAACTTTTTCTACTTAAGAACCTGGTCACGGAACAAATTAAGTTTGTAAGTAGAGGGACCACTGTTTTTGGAACGATTAGAGTTGCATAAGGTAGGGGACTGCTTTTAGGGACCTTGGCGAGAAGACGATTTCTGGTTTGCTTTCGTTGAGCAATGCAACCTGGTTTACCTGGAGCACAGACAGACGGATCCCCTCCAGAGGTTTGTCTGGATCCACCTTCACCTCCTGGGCTCGATCAAACCCCTCCCAGCTTTTGATGGACACACCCGCTTGGAAAGATCCCTGCAAAGGAAAACATGACCTACTCACTTCCAGGGTTAAAAAGCGGATGCCCTTCTGGGGGGAGTCAGGGTTGGCTTTGATAGTCCTGGCACTCTGGAATTCCCTCAAGTCTGAAATTCCCATGGAGGCAAGAGAAGCTCCCTGTTGGGTAAGACAGCTCACATCAGTCAGGGGAAGAGCCTTCTCTGTGGCGGCCCCGACCCTCTGGAACCAGCTCCCCCCAGAGATTAGAACTGCCCCCACCCTCCTCGCCTTTCGTAAACTCCTTAAAACCCACCTTTGCCATCAGGCATGGGGGAATTGAAACATCTCCCCCAGGCCTATACAGTTTATGTATGGTATGCTTGTGTGTATGTTTGCTTTTAATAATGGGGCTTTTAGTGTTTCTTTTAAATTATTAGATTTGTTATATATTGTTTATTATTGCTGTGAGCCACCCTGAGTCTACAGAGAGGGGCGGCATACAAATCTAATAAATAAATAAATAAATAAATCAGTCACTATGGACACTATCTTCTTTTTAGTTAGTGTAATTTTTCAGAGTATAAGACGCATCTCCCACTCCCCAAAAAATTTGGGTGCGTCTTATACAACAAAGTTCTAAGGGACTGGGTGGCATAGAAGTCAAATACTGTATTTTTCAGAGAATAAGATGCACCAGAGTTTAAGACACATCTTAGTTTTGGAGGAGGAAAATAAGGAACAGAATCTGTTTCCCAGGTATTCATCTGGCTAGCGTCCTTAGCCAGCACATTATTTTATCCCCTGGTTAGGGCTTTAAAAAAACTTTATTCGGAGAGAGTAACAATGAAAGAGCTTGCAGCCCAGTAAGAGTTGGGAACATCATTAGCACCTGGAAAGAAACATTTGGAGCAAATAGAGCCATGGAAAAAACCCTGCAAAGACTTAGGGCTTGGAAAACATTCTTTGCAGAGAGTAACAATGAAAGAGCTTGCAAGATGGTAAGAGCTGGGAAGATTGTTAACACCTGGTTAGGGCTGGAAAGAAACTTATTCGGAGCAACTTAGAGCAATGAAAACAACCCTGCAAAGACTTAGAGCTTGGAAAATATTCTTTGCAGAGAGAAAACAATGAAAGAGCTTGCAAAGTAAGAGCTGGGAAGATCGTTAGCAGCTAGTCAGGGTTGAAAAAAAAGTTACATTCTGAGCATACAATGCACCCAAATTATGAGCCTATTTTAGGGAGGAAAAAGGGGTGTCTTATACTCCCAAAATACGGTAAAAAAATGCAGAAGTGGGGAAGAGGAGAGGAGAGAAATACCTTGAAATTGGGAATCCGATGGTGGACCGGTCTTGGAAAATCAGCCAGGTTATTGGCTTCCATGTAATCCCAAATTTTGTTTCGGAGGTCCCATTTGGAAACTCCGCATGATGGGAAAAAAGAAGAAAAGAGACCAAAATGACCCTTATGTTGTTCCAATCCCATTGGGGTTCACTTTAAATTGCATGTTTGGTTACATCGCTATCATTTTGCTCTTAGCACACTTTAAAAAATTATTTTAAAAATTATTTTCTTCCTCTCGGGAACGCCAAGCATTTTCTTCTGCGACTGGGGATGATGGGACATACGTAGAATCCAACTCTCTTAGGAAAGCACCAGTTTAGTAAAGGACGAAGGATGAAGCAGCGAATGAACGCTGCGTTTCTCAACCTTGGCCATTTGAAAATGTGCGGACTTCAACTCCCAGAATTCCACAGGTCGAGTCTTCTTCTGTCCTTCTATTGGCTGGGGAATTCTGGAAGTTGAAGTCTGGACATTTACAAGTTGTCAAGGTTGGGAAACACTGAATAGGAGCATTTGAGTGGCTGCCACAAAGGAGAGATGGGACAACTTGTTTCTCAAAGCACCAAAGGGCAGAACAAGGAACAATGGATGGAAACTAATCAAGGAAAGAAGCAACCTGGAATTAAGGAGAAATTTCCTGACTGTGAGAACAATTAATGAGTGGAACGTCTTGCCACCAGAAGTTGTGGGTGCTTCATCACTGGAGACTTTTAGGAAGAGGCTGGATAGCCATTTTAGGTGGGCATCTCAATGAAGATGTCAACCCAGTGCACAGCATCAGTAAGAAAAGCAAATTCCATGCTTGGCATGATTAGGAAGGGAATCAAAAATGAGTCGGTAAATGTTATATTGCCTCTGTACAAATCGATGGTGAGACCACACTTAGAGTGCTGTGTACAGTTCTGGTCACCGCACCTCAAGAAGGATATCATGGAGCTGGAAAAGGTGCAAAAAAGGGCAACAAGAATGATCGAGGATATGGAGCCCCTCCCTTATGAAACCAGGTTGCAACGCCTTGGTCTCTTCAGCCTTGAAAGACGGCGTTTAAGGGGTGACTTGATCAAAGTGCATAAAATCATGCATGGGATAGAATGTATCACACAATACTAGGACAAGGGGGCCCTCCCTAAAGCTCACAGTGAGGACAAATCAAGGGAAATATTTCTTCACCCAGAAGGTCCTTGGTTGATGGGATTCCCTTCCAGAAGAGGTTGTGACAACTGTCAGCCTGGAGAGCTTCAAGGCAGGATGAGACAGATTCATGGATGCCAAGTGTATTATAGGTGGTTATTGAAACGGATGTCCAAGTGCCGCCTCTATGTTGGTTGGGGCAGGGAGGGTTCCCTTGGGGGTCAAGGGAAAGGAAGGATCTTGCCTTCTCTTTCTGTTCAAGATCCCCATGGACAATTGGAGGGCTACTGTGTGACACAGAATGTTGGACTCGGCCTGATTTAGCAGGGCTCTTCTTAGGTTCTTATTTGTCTGAAACGGTATAACAGCAGGCTAGTTCGTGAGAATGCACCCCAATCCGGGCAGACAGGAGCAGAGGTCCTCAAACGTGGCCACTTTAAGGCTTGTGGACTTCCACCATAGCTGGCTGGAGAATTCTGGGAGTTGAAGTCCACAAGCCTTAAAGTGGCCAAGTTTGGGGGCGAGGGTCACTCAGTCGCCAAATCTTCCGATCGGCCAGCAAAAGATCGCTCCCTGTCGCTCTCCTTCCTCTTACCGGAGCTTCCTCTTCGCTCCATGCTCCTTGTCGGCTGCTACCGCCAGAACTTGAGCAAAGCTCTTGGAAGGCCGTTACATTGTATCCGAAGCGCTTTCCTCGATCAGTTACAGCTGTGCTCCTGCGGTCACGTGGTGGCTCTGACTACGGCAGCCGAGGGGAGACAAGTTACCGAGGCTCTCCCGCCGTTCGCCCCCTCCCCGCCCCCTGGACGGCTGGCCAGGATTAAAGGGGCGCCTCCTCTTTGTAGCGACAAAGCATCTTTTCCTTCTGCGGAACCTCGAGGTTTTCGGGAAAGGAGAAATTTAAATCTTTCCTTCCTTCCTTCCTTCCTTCTTTCCTTCTTTTCTTCTTTCCTTCTTTCTTTCTTTCCTTCCTTCCTTCTTTCTTTCCTTCCTTCCTTCCATTCAAACGTCCTTCCTTCCAAGCTTCCTTCCTTCCTTCCTTCCTTCCTTCCTTCCTTCCTTCCTTCCTTCCTTCCTTCCTTCCTTCCTCCCTCCCTCCCCACCCACCCACCCACCCACCCACCTTCCTTCTTTGGCAGTTAAAGGACGGAGAAGGATGGGCATTTCAAGGAAGCTCGTTCAGTTCAATTCCTTTGTGTATTAATAGCCTCCTGAAATTCGGTTACAGGGGTTTGCTCCATACCTCCAGTTGCTAGTCCTCATGGGGGAGTCAGCCCTGCTGTCTGGGATTCAGAATCGGAAACTATAACCCAGTCCATGCACAAAAGCAAAAATTACCTTCTGCTCCTGCAAAATCCAAGGTGGCGGCGCTGACGGAGACACCGACAGAACCGGCTTCGTGACGCCATTGCCGAATTACTAGCGGTTCTAAAGAACCAGTTAGAACCTCTGGCGTATATGTGTACTATCACAGTCCATGCACAAGGCGTCGCTGTCTTCAAAGAGACTCTTCCAAAAAAAGAGGAAAAAAGTTACAATTCATTCTTTTGACCTCTAGAGGGCAGTACACTCCAGGGAGTGACGATTGTTGACAATATTGTGCTGCATTTACCTATTTCCAGTGGGGCATTTTGGGGGCAAAGCGGCGCATTTGTCCTCGCCCACAACTTTTTGAGGTCTTGGCATTCTTGAAACAATTTCACAGGGCAGCGAGTGGAAAGGAAGCGACGTGTGTAAAGATGCTAAACGTCCGTTGACCCGAGCAGCGTGTTATTCATTCCCCCCAAAGAGAGGAACATTTGCGCCCAAAACTTCGGGCAAACTCGCTGGCGCAGTGAACATTTCCACATTTCCCCGTATTTTTAATTTTCAAGAGGGGATGGTGTCATTTAGGTATCAATAATTATGTGGAATTCATGCGTCTAGTTTTTTTTTTTAAAAAAATCGTGCAATTGCAGAGAAAGCAATCAATATTTTTTAAATTTTATTTGGGGTAATTTAATACAAATTGTCCTTTCCAGTAACTTAGCCATCAGGAATGCAGGTAGAGCAAGTAAAGAGCGATTTATTCTCCAAGAGAAGAAAAGTTACTTTGTCCTTCGAATATAAGTTCTTTCTTTATAGTACCTGGTAAGTAATACATAAATAGATGTTTCCCCCACACCTCTGCCTCTCCCGTTTAGTTTAATTACCAAACCGGACCAATTATTTCATTCAATTTTTTTACCGATATTTAATTAGACATCGGAAAGTTGAATGAATCCTTATCCTCATTAAATCCAGCGGACAACGCCTGTAAGACACTTATTTTAACTTTACTCATTTATTTAACTTTTTTTTCACCTATTTTCTCTTTCTTTCAAAAGAGGACATTTCCTTCCATTCCCCCCGGAAAAAGAATCAAGTGAGAAAAATCGAAAAAAGAGTTTTTTTTTTTTTTTGAAGGGAGTTTCCAATCAATTCAGGAAACTTTCCTTTAATTTACTTCCCTGCATTTCAAAATACAAATATTCCTCAGTTCTCCCCCCAAAGAAGTCAGTTTTTCAGAAGCCGCTTCCCCCCCCCCTTTGTAACTTTCGTTAGGCTGTAATTTCCCAGCTTTGCTTCCCCGAATATAAACCACTCCGAACGCCTGAATCTTAAAAAAAGACCCGTTCCTTTTATTATATATAAAAAAACATTTTAAAAGGCATAGATCATTTTAAATTGGTTTTCCTTTTAGAAGCACGCACTAAAGTAGATTAAAACCACTGTTTCTAAAATTGGAGAAAGCAATCGGGCATCGGTTTCACCCGTTTTATCTTGTCCCCGCTTTGGGGGGAAAAATACAATTTTGGTCCACAATGCGTGTGAGAAAGTCCACATGATCGCAGAGTACAATATTGCTAGTTTAGCAAACGCGCTTCCGAGCGGTCCCCTCACCTCGCTCAAAGAGCCAGAAAAATTCCTTTGAAAAAAAAGTTTGCAAAAAAAAAATATATATATAGGAAAGAGGCTGGAATACTTCAAAAATTCCGGTCCACTTTCTCCCGACTTCCTCCCTTAATTTTTTCTTTTGTAAAAGGACGCGCAAGAAGTGATAACGTACTTTTTCAGACGCCAACTTTTCTCTACCTCCGATTCCCCGTTTTTGCCAACCAAACGGAGTTCTTTGCCAATTCGCGAAAAGGCATTTTAAAAAATCACACCGGGTTAATTATCCGGCCCTTGAGGGTCTCTAATGGAATAATTAAGAGGGGAAGGGGCTCGTGGGGAGAGGCAGGAAGGTGGAGAAAAGGCGATGCAGGCCGACTTTATTATCAAATAATTCGCCTCCCCGTTTATGCGCGCGAGGATTAAGTCTCTTCGCCCTCCTTGGAAAGAAAAACCCAGCGGCGCATTTTCCTTCCAGGAGCGATCCTCTGCGCCAAATTCCTCCCCCCCCTTCCTCGGCAGGAGATCCCCCCCCTCCCGCCACCCCTTAATTCCAGGTATTTAGGACGGAGGTGTTAATTGAGTTTAGAACCCAAGCGCTAAATAAACTTCTCCGGAATTCATCGCCGTCTCCATTGGGCAACTTCGGCCGAGCGACTTGGGGGTTCGTTGAGGGAGCCGGCCCGGCAAGGGAAGACCCCCCCCCCTCCCCGGCCGCTCCCCCGCTCCCCGCGCAAAGTTTCAGAACCGGAGTTTCCTTGCGGGGGACTTTGGAAAACCCGCCAAGCCGAACCTTTGTTTTTCTCTTCTTAAAACTTTTCTTTAAAACTTGTCAAAGCTTTTTGGCGCTGCCAGACATGGGATTTGGCCTCGCGTTGAGCGGCTGAGATTCCATGCCCGGTTTGGGAGGTCGAGCGTTACGGTGATTAACGGGGACGGGGATGGTTTAATAAGGGTGACACTTGGGGGGTAGAGAGGGGGGAGGATAGCCGCCCCCCCAAAAAAGAAGGACCGAGGCAGCGTCGCCTTCTCGCCCTCCCTTCGCCCTCCCTTTCTGCCCCGTATGAGCTCCGAGCGGCGCGGCGAGGCCTCCGAGCCTCGCGCGCCCTAACCCCGGGGTGCGCCCCGGAATCCCGGTGTCCTCACGGCGCCTTCCTCCGCCTCGCCCCATTGGCCGAGCCAGACCCCGAGCCGGCTGCCATTGGACGCCGGCGGAGGGAGGGGCCAGCGAGGAGTCAAAACCGGCCTGGCCCAAAGAGAAGTTTGGAAAAGTTTTCCCCCGGCTTCTGTGGATGCGGGACTTGGTTTCGCTCGGCTCCGGAGAGGCGCGCGCTCTCCTTGATTTGGATTCGGGACGCTGGCGGTTTTAGTTGACGCTTCGCTTGAGCCCGGAAGGGAACCGGGGACGGCCGAGTCCAAAAGCGACGGGGATCTAGCCCAGCCCGGCCCAGCCAGCGCGCTGCCTCCGTCCTCCGTTCTTGGACTGCTGTTTTATTTTTATTTTTCTGCGAGGATTTTCTTCCGCCCCAACTCAGTCTTTGGGGGCAGCGCGAGCAGCTTTAGACATTTCGGACCTGCCGGGGTTTCTCTCGAGGCCCCTCCTTCCCTCCCTCCATCCTTTGAACCACATTCGCCCTCCTCCTGCCCTTTGACGACTGGGGGAGGGAGGGAGGAGGAGAGCGAACGGACCAGCCGGGAGCAGAGATTGGAGCGCGTTTGGCGAGAGATATAAATATGAACCAAGCGGTCTCAGCTCGGGCCTGGTGACCCAAGAAGCGAGGAGCCGGGAAACGCTCGGTGGAAGGAGCTTGGAAACGCTCGGGGGGTCTCCGAAGCAGGGCGCCCCCGTCGGCCGAGGGGCTGCCTTCCTCCACGACCTGATTTTTGGGGGCGGGGGCGGCGGGAGGCCTCCTCCTCGCCCGGCCGGACAGCCATGCAAGCTCGCTACTCCGTCTCGGATCCCAACGCTTTGGGAGTGGTACCCTACCTGAGCGAGCAGAATTACTACCGGACGGCCGGCACTTATGGAAGCATGGCTGGCTCGCTCGGGGTCTACGCCGGCCACCCGGAGCAGTACGCGGCGGGGCTGGGACGCTCGTACGGGCCCTACCCGGGCCACCAGCCAGTCCAAGCGCCGAAGGACTTGGTGAAGCCGCCTTACAGCTACATCGCGCTGATCACCATGGCCATCCAGAACGCACCCGAGAAGAAGATCACGCTCAACGGCATCTACCAGTTCATCATGGAGCGCTTCCCCTTCTACCGGGAGAACAAGCAGGGCTGGCAGAACTCCATCCGCCACAACCTCTCGCTCAATGAGTGCTTCGTCAAGGTGCCGCGAGACGACAAGAAGCCGGGCAAGGGCAGCTACTGGACGCTGGACCCCGACTCTTACAACATGTTCGAGAACGGCTCGTTTCTGCGCCGCCGGAGGCGCTTCAAGAAGAAAGACGTCTCCAAGGAGAAGGAGGAGAACCCCCGCGACAAGCACCACCACAAGGAGCCGGGCAAGGCCGCTTCCGAGCTGGCTAAGGAGCCCCCGCCGCCTTCTTCTCAGGCTCCGGCATCCGTCCCGGATAAGAAAGTGGTCATTAAGAGCGAGGCCTCCTCGCCCGAGCTGCCCGTCATCACCAAAGTGGAGACGCTGAGCCCGGCGAGCGGCAGCGCCTTGCAGGACAGTCCGCGCAGCGTGGCTTCTACTCCCTCGCTCTCCACCGAGGGCTCTTTGCCCGGGGAGCCCCATCCGGCCCATCCCCACCCGCACCACCCGCACCCGGCCGCCGGCGCCAACGGCTTGCCCGGCTTCAGCGTGGAGAACATCATGACGCTGCGGACTTCGCCCGGCGGCGAGTTGAGCCCCGTCGGCCGGACGCCGCCGGGGGGTCCCCTTTGCGCCCCTTCCTCCTCGTTGCCCCTGGGCTACGGACAGCCGCCCGCCCCGTCCGTCTACAGCCAGGCCTGCAGCCAGGGGGGCTTGGGCGAAGCCGCGGGCAGCTACCAATGCAGCATGCGCGCCATGAGCCTCTACACGGGCGAGCGCAACGCGCATCTCTGCGGCGCCGGGCCGCTGGAAGAAGCCGCCGCTTCGCTGTCGGAGCCCCCGCCGCAAGTGGCCAACGGCGCCCCTTCTCCCTTGGCTGGCTTGAACCTGGCGCAAGGGGGCCAGCAGCAACAGCAGCAGCAGGAGACCTCCCTGCCTCCTGGCAACCATCACCACCAGCCCTCCCACCACCACCAGCACCATCATCCCCTTCCGCATCACCAAACCCCGGGCCAAGCCGCAGCGGCTGCAGCCGCCGCCGCCGCTTCTTGGTACCTGAACCACGCGTCGGAGATCAACCCGCCTCTCTCGGGCCACCCCTTCGGCGCCCAGCAACAGAGCTTCCCCAACGTGCGGGAAATGTTCAACACGCACCGGCTGGGATTAGAGACTTCGACGGCGCTGAACGAGCAACAGGTGAGCCCCTCCACCTGCGAGCTCTCCTACCGGGCTCCGCCCTCCATTTACCGCCACTCCGCCCCTTATTCCTACGACTGCGCTAAATACTGAGCGCCCGGCGGGTTGAGCAGACAGACAGACAGACAGACAGAGGGACAGAGAGACCCGGGAAAAGGGGGCCCGCGCCCCCGACTCAGCAGGCGGACTATAGAAGGAAAAATAGGCCTCTGGTTTTGGTTTTTAAAAATTAGTTGGGGAAAGCCAACCAAATTGACTGGTGTGTTTTTTTTATTCTCCCCAAAACAGATTTACGGGCAAAAAAAGAGAAAGGACAAAAAAAAAAAGTCGCCCATCTCCCACTTTCCCGTCCAAAGTCAATAAAAAGGACCCTAAAATTCGATATAGTGGGTGGGTGGGTAGCCAACGCTACAAACGAATAAAGAACAACGTGACGTTTGGGCTTTCTTGAACAGAAATGATAATAATAATAACAATAATAATAATAGATGAGTCAAAGACGGATATTAAATCTTTTGGCGATCGTGGGCAATATTTAAAAAATCGCTGATATCCACAAGGACGGCTTATCCGATGTTGAAAAGGGGAGAATAATAATGGCTATTCTATAAATACAAATGTATATGTCTTGTTACGGTTGGTTTTGTTTTAATTGAGGGGATGATTCAATTTATCGTGTTGTAAATATGTGTGGATTTTGAATTAGGCTTCCGTGGAGGGCCGTTAATATAATATTTAAAGTTGAGGTCACTGGATTATTCCTCTCTCAGCCCCCTTTCCCCCCCACAGCTGCCAAATGAATTATAAATCTCTTCTTTGTTTCCTTAGTTTTATGTACAAACTTTCATTTAAAAACTCCTTTTAAAAGTTAGTCCTTTTTTCCAATATGGATAATTTATTTTCCCCCTTCCTTGCTGAATATTTCCTGCCTCCCAAAAACTGGAAGAAGAAGAGGAGGTGGAGAACTAAATGTCTCTTTTAAATGGGGAAAGAGAGCGCAGAGGTTAGATTTATTTTATTTTTCTTGTACAATAGAGTTCCCCTTCCCACCCACCCACCCCCCTTTTGAGCCTTTCCAAAGTCATCGCTTTTTATTTTATGTGGTCTTCAAATTGATGTATTCAATCTCTTGGACAAATAAGAATAATAAACCCGTTGCTGTTTATTTCTCCTTTTGAAACAAAAGCGCATCTTGTGTCAATTTTTGCACTTTTCCTAACCGGCCCCCAAATTCCTCCAGTCTGGAAAGCTGCAGATTCGGGGCGTTGCAGACTAGGTTCTGTGCGCGGGGAAAGGGATCTCGGTGACCGGGTGCGGGTGCGGGATCAGAGCGGAATATCGAGAGTTTTAGGTTAGGTTTATTATAGGCCGGACTGGTCGAAATCTTTAGACTGGATCTTTCTAGTTTACCGTTCTCAATCTCAAACGAGCCGCTTCCTTCATTCGGTTTTAGGGAGCTCCACGGAGGGCGGCGATCTTCTGATATACACTGCTCAAAAAAAAATCAAGGGAACACTTAAACAACACAATATAACTCCAAGTCAATCAAACTTCTGTGAAACCAAACTGTCCACAGGAAGCAACACTGATGGACAATCCATTTCACCTGTTGTGCAAATGGAATAGTTGTGCAAATGAAATATTCAATGAGAACATTTCATTCATTCAGATGTCACAAACACACATATTTATATATACATACACTGCTCAAAAAATAAATAAAGGGAACACCCAAACAACAGAATATAACTCCAAGTAAATAAAACTTCTGTGAAATCAAACTGTCCACTTAGGAAGCAACACTGATTGACAATCAATTTCACCTGCTGTTGTGCAAATAAAATATTCAATGAGAATATTTCATTCATTCAGATCTAGGAGGTGTTCTTTGAGTGTTCCCTTAATATTTTTTGAGCAATATATATCAAAAGTTTATCCCCGACAGAGCAAGGCCAAGCACGAGGGAAGCTGTCGCCGGCTTTTCCCGCACCCTCGCCGGGAATCTGGGCCCGAAGTGGGTTTAGAGTAAGGGAGAAACGAGAGGTAGCCGCTTTCAACCTCCGTGGGAAATCTCCCTTTCCCGGGTGGCTCGGAAATCTCGCTTTTCCCGCGACAGCCCGGGCTGAGAAGCCATGCCCCAGTTGGGGGACTCCACTGCCAATAAGGCCCAGCCGGGAGAGTCCACAATGCGCGCTTTCAAGAACCTAGAAGGGCGCAGAATCCGGAGCCACTCCGAAGGGAGAAGTTAGACTAGGTCAGGGATAGATAGACAGACAGACAGACAGACAGGCAGGCAGGCAGATGATTGAGAGAAAGAAAGAAAGAAAGAAAGAAAGAAAGATAGATAGATAGATAGATAGATAGATAGATAGATAGATAGATAGATAGATAGATAGGAGCTGCTTAATTAGTCCTCCGCGGTCTACGGGTCCCGGGATTGTAAAAGCTTGATTTATTCCTTTAACTTAAAAAAAAATATTTCTTTTGGAAGTGTGAATTAAGCTGAGCTTTGGGAAAGGAATTCAGAGGTGGTGAAAACAGAAGAGCGGGCGGCAGATCTGGTTCTCTTCCTTTCGATTCCCCATCAGGGGAAGGAGCTAGGCAGGTCAGTCTGGTGGGCAGAGAAGGAAGAGAGGAAGGAAGGAAGGAACGAAGGGAGGGAGGAAGATAAGAGGGAGGGAAAGAAGGAAGGAACGAACGAACGCAGGAAGGAAAACAAGAGGGAAGGAAGGAGAAAAGAAGGAAGGAAGGAAAACAAGAGGAAAGGAAAGAAAGAAAGAGGGAGAAAGAGAGAGAGAAAGAAAAGAAAAAGAAAGAAATTGACAAATTGAAAGAGGTGGCTGGGAAAGACAGGAACTGTCATAGCTGTTCTGAATCTCCTTCAGCCCAGTCTTTATATCTATCAGTAAGATAGAGCCATCACTCAAAAGTAAATTCTCCTCCCCTTAATTAAATGTACATCTGCAGTTTTTGTTTTAACTGTGAGCATAAACTGGGCCACAGTTTGGTTTTTCTGTTCTTCATTCAGGAACTTTAATGTTTAATGGGTGAACATCCAGATAAAAGAGACGTTAATTTTCCTTGAAAAATATTTGTTTCCTGTAATGGGAAGCCCATGGCTCTTTATAAAAAAGGTACGGTTTGAATATGGACATAGAACATAGAATAAAAGGGCTGGAAGGGACCTTAGAGGTCTTCTAGTCCAACCCAGGGCTAAAGCAGGAGACCCCTTAGACTAGTTCGGACAAATGGCTGCCCAGTCTCTTCTTAAACACCTCCAGTGATGGTGGAACCCATAACTTTTGGAGGGAATTGATTAATTGTTCTAACTATCAGGAAATTCGTCCTTATTTCTAGGTTGCTTCGCTCCTTTATCATTTTTTATTCATCGCTTCTTGTCATGCCATCAGGTGCTTTGGAGAAACCATGACAATCTTGCCTAATTTTTGGTTTTGGTTTTTAACAGCATAGATAAACACCAATTGAGCCACAGTAAACCATTTAACCTCCTGCTTCTGCTTGGCATCGAAGCATAATCTCATGACCCTTTAATTTGGTGGGTGGGAATTCTGGAAAGAAAACAGTATTTTCTCAGATAGCATCTTAAGTCTCTTGAGGTCCTCTGCTACTGTTTGTGTCTAAGAATAGAATAGAATAGGGAATAAAATAGAAGAAGGAATAGAATAGAATAGACAATATGGAATGGAAGAAAATAGAATAGAATAGAATAGAATTCTTTATTGGCCAACTGTGATAAAACTGATCAGGAAAGACTTCATGAACTCAATCTGTAGAGTCTGGAGGACAGGAGGGAAAGGGGGGACATGATCAAAACATTTAAATATACTAAAGGGTTAAATAAAGTTCAGGAGGGAAGTGTTTTTAATAGGAAAGTGAACACAAGAACAAGGGGGCACAATCTGAGGTTAGTTGGGGGAATGATCAGAAGCAACATGAGAAAATATTATTTGACTGAAAGAGTCGTAGATGCTTGGAACAAACTTCCAGCAGCCGTGGTTGGTCAATCCACAGGAACTGAATTTAAACATGCCTGGGATAAGCATAGATCCATCCTAAGATAAAATACAGGAAATAGTATAAGGGCAGACTAGATGGACCATGAGGTCTTTTTCTGCCGTCAATCTTCTATGTTTCTATGTTTCTAAATGTGATTGGACAGACAAGGAATTTGTCTTTGCTGCTCTCAGTGTATATAAAGAAAAATAAAATACATTAATCAAGAATCATGAGATACAACAGAGTGGTAGTCACAGGTTACTAATAAGCAATCAATTCATAACAGGAAATAAATAGAATAGAATAGAATTAGAATATAATAGAATAGAATTTTATTGGCCATGTGTGATTGGACACACAAGGAATTTGTCTTGGTGAATATACTCTCAGCGTACATAAAAGAAAAAGATACACACAAAACAATATAAATTGTAAAGAGACAAGCCACATGGTTGCTTGTGTCTCTTCAAGGAAGCAAGATGGGATTAAAATGGTTGGAAAAAGACAAGCAAAGTCTTCAAAACTTCCTGGAACAGCCTCCCATCAAGAGACACAGGTCGAACCCCTGTTTTCTGGCTAGGTGATACCACAGGAGTGTAGCAGACTTAGCTGTGAATCTGCCCAACGTTAAAACCTTTGCATTTCAGAAATCTTTATGGTGCTGGAGGAAAAAAAAAACCAGTTTTTCCATTTACCAGGCCTGTTGTATGAGTTCTTTCTGAACTGCTCCATTCCCTGTATTTATAATACGGGATAGCTATTGACTAACAAGTGTTCATTTAGTGATCCATTGGAAGTTTAGAAGCTGCACTGAAAAAAGTGACTTGTGACTCTTTTTCCTACATAGGATCCTTGCAACGATCCCCATGGTCAAAATTCAGATGCTATTTCTGACCATTGCAGTCTCTCTCCCACCCTCATCCCCCAGGTCACGTGATCTGCTTTTGCGACCTTCTGACAAGCAGATTCACTTAACAACCATGAGCCGGGGTGGCGCAGCAGGTAGAGCGCAGTACTGTAGGCCACTAAAGCTGAGTGCTAGATCTGCAGGTCAGCAGTTCAAATCTCATCACCGGCTCCAGGTGGACTCAGCCTTCCATCCTTCCGAGGTGGGTCAAGCAAGGACCCGGATTGTGGGGGCAATAGGCTGGCTCTGTTAAAAAAGTGCTATTTCTAACATGTTGTAAGCCACCCTGAGTCTAAGGAGAAGGGGGGCATAAAAATCGAATGAAGGAATGAAGGAATGAAGGAAGGAAGGAAGGAAGGAATGAAGGAATGAATGAAGGAATGAATAAATAAATATTAGCAACTTAACGTCAAGTTAACAATGGTGGCAGGAAAAGTTGTAAGACGGGGTAAACTCACTGGACAAATGCTTCACTTAGCAACATGGTTGTAACTTAAGGATTACCGGTAGAAACATAGGTTTTTCTGTAGAGAGTTTTAGAGGGCCAGGAATTCAAGTCAATGTTGACCTGAGCTTGTGGCTGGCTTGCTGGGTTTATGGGTTGGATCCCTAGATGGACTTTAAAAAGATGGATTTAAGTTAGAGAAAGCAATGGCCAGATTTAAACTAAATCTTTCTTCTTAAATTCTTCCACTCATTTTTTCCACCCCTTTCTCTCTCCATCTCTCTCTCTCTCTCTCCATCTCTCTCTCTCCTCTCTCTCTCTGTGTAGGGGAGGGGAGTATGGCAGGACGGGCGCCTTTAACTTATCTCCTTCTTTTGATAATATTGAAAAGAATTTGCATGAGGCTGGAAAGCAAATGTGCAACCATGCATGGTAATTTTGAGCTGGCAGGAGGATGAGAAGAGGGTGGGATCTGAATGGCAGTTGCTTTGTGTGTGTGAGAGAGAATGCTTTCGGAGCACTGAATTTTACAACTTCCACTGATTGTATTCATAAGATGAAAATTCCACCTTTCATAAAGCAATAATTCAAGGGGGCAGGTATAACTCTATCTCTTATACCCCCCCCCCTGCACAACAACGACTCTGCAAAGAAGCGTGAATTCAAAGTCATGGCTGAATGCCGATTAACCACTATAACCAATACACCTTACAACATCCCACAAGACTAAGTAAACACACCCCTCACTTCCTCAATCCAGTCCAATACTAATCTCAAATGCAAACTAATCAATGCAGGAAGTGTAATTAACAAAAGGCCCAAGTTCCTACTACTACTAAACATTGTTTTTAATAGGAAAGTGAACCCAAGAACAAGGGGATACAGTCTGACGTTACTTGGGGGAAAGATCAGAAGCAAAATGAGAAAATATTATTTGACTGCAAGAGTAGTAGATCCTTGGAACAAACTTCCAGCAGATGTGGTTGTTAAATCCACAGGAACTGAATTTAAAGATGCCTGGGATAAATATATATCCATTGTAAGATAAAATACAGGAAATAGTATAAGGGTAGACTAGATGGACCATGAGGTCTTTTTTGGCCATCAATCTTCTATGTTTCTATGTTACTCTCTGCTCAAGATCCCCATGGACAATTGGTGGGCCACTGGGTGACCCAGAATACTGGACACGATGGGCTTTGGCCCAATTCAGCATGGCTCTTCTTAGGTTCTTATGTATGTTCCAACCCCCAGCTCAAGCAACGCGCATAATATACAGGAAATAGTATATTAGGAAATAGTATAAGGGCAGACTAGATGGACCAGGAGGTCTTTTTCTGCCGCCAATCTTCTATGTTTCTATGATGATGATGATGATGATAATAATAATAATAATAATAATAATAATAATAATAATAATAATAATTTAAACCTGGCTTGTTTGTATCTCAGATTTAGAGACTATTTGGAGATCACCTTCTTTGTTAGCTGCCATTGGCCCTGCCATTGATCTGATAATCAGTAATCCGGTTTGATAAATGAGCCTATGTGACAGGCAGATGGGGAAAATGCCTGAAAAGTATCTGAGATGCTCTTGAAATAGGCTTGGACCAAACTAGAGACAGGCAGTGACCCTTGGTGGTTTGAGGGGGGGGGCACACGTGCACTTGTGTAAAACACGCAATTGTGTCCATGCTTGCGATCCTTTGCCTGCAGCCTTTTCTCAAGCCAAGCTGTGTTTCCAAAGGTGGCTTGGAAATGGTGCAAAGCAAGAACATCCTGGAGACCACAGAAGGATGCCATCAAGCATCGTTTGTGGCCTGTGGCTTACCTGTTGGTGGAGCGGAACTAAGATCTGTTTGTTTATTAAATTAGAAAATTTATATGCCATCCGCTCCCAACAGCTCTGGATGGTTGGCAGGATGCAGTTATAATATCCATTCAGATCCATTAATTTAAAAAAAAACAGCAGAGAAAGACCATTAATAACAATGGTTAAGGTAAGTCTTTCTGAGAGCTGGTCGCATCCATGCATTTTTCTTGGCAGCAGGAAGGTGGTTTCTCATTGATCACTTTTAAAAAAACCGAAACCAAAACTTTTTCAGCCCTGGAATTTCCCGGTGGTATCCCATCCCCAAACAAGCCAACTCTGACCCAGATTAGCTAAACTACTATGTCTCAGTCCAATCCACCTCAAAGGGTTGTTGTTCTGGGGAAAATAGGAGTTATTCTATTCTATTCCATTCCACTCCACTCTATACGCAAATAGAGTATTATTATTCTCTACTCTACTCTACTCCACTCTACTCCACTCCACTCCATTCTACTCTATACTCTAATAGAGTATTATTATTCTATTCTCTACTCTACTCTACATAATACTCTAATAGAGTATTATTATTCTATTCTCTATTCTACTCTACTCTATTTTACTCTACTCTACTGAAGTATTATTATTATAGTATTCTGTTCTCTACTCTAATCTACTCTACTCTATGAAGGAAGGGGTACTAGGTATGCTCGCTATCTTGAGTTATTTATAAAAATAAAAGAGGTGAGATAAGTAAAATAAAAGAGGTCCTGTAGAAGCTAAAGAATCATGACTTGGATCTCTCTCTCTCTCTCTCTCTCTCTCTTCTCTCTCTCTCTCTCTCTCTCTCTCTCTCAATTGTATGTGTATTGTATGAATCTTTTTTCAGTCAACTTAGGGATAGGTGGAAGTTAAAGTCCACATATTTTAAAGCCGCCAAGCTTGCTCCCTTTGGATAACCATTGAAAAGACTCTTGATCATTTAAGTCCGCTATTAATGTGCACAGCGTTATACCCAAATGCGTTTTCATTGTGGACTTAGAACCGCTGAGACGAGCAGCGTAGTTTGAACCCAAGACACGGGGAGGGGGGCAACGTACCTGCCGCCTAAAAATCAGGATTGGCGCCACCGGGTGATATTTGCAAGATCTGAAGACCTCCCTGTCCTCTTTAAAACCTTCCCCTTTTCTCAGCAAAAGTGAAGCGCTTTTTCTTTTCTTTTTTTGCAGTTTTGAGCTAGATCATTCATGGATAAATCAGACATTGGCTCGTCTTATGCCGGGGCCTCTTAGAGACCTAACGCTTTGCTTTTAAACTCAACTTCCTTCTTAATCTTAGAGCGAGGTGGGTGGGAGAGAAAGAAAGAGCAGTTAAGCACTAGATCAGGAGAGGCTGAAATTCGCATTTCAGCCCAGCTCCGAGCCTGATTGACAGTCTTCGCAGGGCGAGCGGAAACCTGAGTTCACACGATCCATTGGATCCCCCGCAGCCAGGGTCGCGCACATGGAACAGATCTCTCCCGGGAGCCGTTCTCTCCTCCCCACTTCCAACGTTATTCTTTGCTCCTAAAGGAGCAGAGTTCAAGGATTGGATGTTAAAGATGCGCTCAAACCAACGGCGACTTAATCAGGGGGTTAAAAACAGGAGTGAAATTCAATTTTTTTCACCCCTACCGGTTCTGTGGGTGTGCCTTGGTGGGCGTAGCAGGGGAAGAATGCAGCAAAATCCCCCTTCCCTCCCTATTCCTGGGGCCAGCCAGAGGTGGGTTTTGACGGTTGTCCGAAGGATTCCAAAATTTCCGCTACCGGTTCTCCGGAACCTGTTAGAACCTGCTGAATTTCACCTAATTTAGCATTTAGACTTATATACCGCTCCCTAGTGCTTGACAGCCCTCTCCAAACGGTTTACAGAATCAGCCTCTTGCCCCCAACAATCCGGGTCCTCATTTGACCCACCTGGGAAGGACGGAAGGCTGAGTCAACCTGGAGCCTGGTGAGATTTGAACTGCTGAACTACAGCTAGCAGTTAGCTGAGGGGTGCACTCTAACCACTGCACCACTAAAGCTCATTTGTAACCATCTCACCATCCAGGCCACTAGAGATGGAGAATGTTCTGTCCCAGCGCCGAACCGCTCAAAATAACAGCATTAGCATTGAGACTTATATACCGCTCCATGGTGCTTTTACAGCCCTTGCTAAGCGGTTTGCAGAGAGTCAGCCTCTTGCCCCCAACAATCTATTTATTTATTATTTATTTATTCTTTGTCCAATATACAATACATATGAAAGGGAATAGACATTAAGTGGTATATAAAAGATAGGAAGTGAAGAGGAAGAGAAGTAGGTGGGAAGGGAAGAATATATATGATAAAATGGAAAGGAAAGACAATTGGACAGGGGACGAAAGGCACATCAGTGCACTAGTCCTCATTTTATTGACCTCGGAAGGATGGAAGGCTGAGCCAACCTGGAACCCGGTGAGATGTGAACTGCTGAACTATAGCTAGCAGTTAGCTGAAGTAGGCCGCAGTGCTGCATTCTAACCACTGCGCCAACCCGGCTCTTAGGTGGAAGGAAGGGAGGGAGGGAGGGAGGAATGAATGAATGAATGAATAGCAATAGCACATATACCGCTTCCCAGTGCGTTTACAGCCCTCTCTAAGCGGTTTACAGAGTCAGCCCTCTTGCCCCCAACAATCTGGGTCCCCATTTTACCCACCTCGGAAGTTTCAAGTTTAATTGGATTTGTATGCCGCCTCTCTCGGAGGACTCGGGGCGGCTCAAAGCATATAAAAGAGACAGTAGCAAACAATCCAATTAATATACATCTAAAAAGAAAGAAAAAGGAAGAAGGCTTGAGTCCACCTTGAGTCGGGGGTGAGATACTAGCAAGCCTGCTGCAGTGCTGCGCTCTAACCACTACGCCGCCCCGGCTCAGCAGGGGTTGGACTAGAAGACCTCCAAGGTCCCTTCTAGCTCTTATTCCGATTGAAGTACTGTATCGGCGAAGGGTGGGGGGGGGAATAGAAAGCGAAGCAGCCACTAAAACGATCCGGGCGATAGGAGGCGAATCTCGGAGATGGAGAAGAAGATTCTCCCCAGGGGCCAATCAAGAGCTCGCAGGCTTCTGATTGGCGCTTCTAAAAAAATACCGTAGATCTCCTAAGCGCGGGGCCGTGGCGAGTTTGTTTTCCTCTGTCTTCTCTCGTTCCAAAATGGGCCGGTTTCGTCGGGTGGTTCCGAAGTCATTTTTTTTGGCGATCCTTTTTTTATCACCTCGTCCCCCGCCTCTCATAATGCGGATTATTCTTTTGGGTCTGGACATCCGTGGTGTTGTGTGTGTGGTTGTGTGTTCTCTTTGTTTAGTCTTTTCCAAGGAAGGAAGGAAGGAGAGACGGGCCGGTTCCCAGCCCAATTGTTCCTCTGGCGAAAGGTTAGGAGGAAAAAGCGGGTCAGTCCTTCCTCTGCCCGCCCGGGATCTTTGAATCCCGAATTGGACCTCGAAGATCCGAATTGGCATTGGAAGCGGCCGAGGGTGTGTGCGTAAATCTAAGATGAGGCCAACGCTTTGGCAAGGCGGTAAGATAATTGAAAGAAATTGCCAGGCTGTTCCAATAAATTGCTTTTTTTAGAATTACGGACAGTTCACTCAAGGAAAGGCAAAGAAAGAGGGGAAGGAAGTAGAAAGGTAGGAGGAGATAGAGGATGGGGGGGTTGGAGAAGGAAAGGGGCAGAAAGTGAAAGAAAGGAGAAGGGTGAAGGGAAAGGAAGGCTGACTGGAGATACTGGCAGCAAAGGTCTGGATTGCAGTCAAAGCAAGATCATTTTGATGTTTTATTATTATTATTATATGGATGTAATTATTTGATATATCGTGGGGGAAAATAAAAAAAAATTAAAGTCTTAAGAGGCTCCCTAACGCAGCTATTTTTGCCCCCGTTTCTTGCTGTCTTCTGATTCAGCCAGGGAAATATCGGGGAGTCTTGATCCCCAAAGGAGGCTCCCCATCATTTAATTCTAGGACGCGGGTCAAAAAGAACCCCCCGCGTGGGGTTTCCACTGGAGGGACGTCCGTGCTCCCCCCCATTCACCCCCAGAGACCAATCTCCTATAAAGTCCACAAGGCCACAAGTGGTGCTGGTAAGGTCAAAGTAAGGGTTTCCTTTCCTTTGCCAGGCTGGGCTGCTCCTCGCGAAACTCGGGTGTTTTTTCCTTTCCTGCGGCAGCCGGCTTTCTCGCCGTTAGAAAGAGACGCGTGTCAGCTTTTCCCCCCCGCGGTGAGGGAGGGCGTCCGTAAATAGGCTGGACTTTCTTGCAATCCTCCTCCTTTTTCTAGCCCGCGATTTTCTAAGGAAGGGTGGATTAAACCAGAATGCTGGTTGGCTGCATTCGCTGGGTTGTGCATTTTTTGTCCAGCCTCACTAAGGAATGAATGAATAAATGAATGAAAGAATGAATGAATGAATGAATTTTACTATCTATCTATCTATCTATCTATCTATCTATCTATCTATCTATCTATCTATCTATCTATCTATCTAGGTATCTATCTATCTATCTATCTATCTATCTATCTATCTATCTATCTAGGTATCTATCTATCTATCTATCTATCTATCTATCTATCTATCTATCTATCTATCTATCTCTAGGTATCTATCTATCTAGGTATCTATCTATCTGTCTGTCTGTCTGTCTGTCTGTCTGTCTACCTACCTACCTACCTATAATTTACCTACCTACCTATCTATCTATCTACCTATCATTTACCTACCTACCTACCTACCTACCTATCTATCATCTATCTATCGACCTACCTATCTAAGTGAAGTGTTAATACCACTTTATAAAGCCTTGGTAAGGCCACACTAGGAATACTACATTCAGTTTTGGTCAGCACAATGTAAAAAAGATGTTGAAATTCTAGAAAGAGTTCAGAGAAAAGCAGCAAAGGTGATTAGGGGACTGGAGGCTAAAACATACGAAGAACAGTTGCAGGAACTGGGCATGGCTAGTTTAATGAAAAGAAAGACCAGGGGAGACAGGATAGCAGTCTTCCAATATCTCAGAGGTTTCCACAAAGAAGGAGTCAAACTATTCTCCAAAGCACCTGAGGGTAGAACAAGAAGCAATGGGTGGAAACTAAACAAGGAGAGAAGTAACATAGAACTAAGGAGAAATTTCCTGACAGTTAGAACAAATAACCAGTGGAACAACCTGCCTCCAGAAGTTGTGAATTTGCTCCAACACTAGAAGTTTTTAAGATGTTGGATGACCATTTGTCTAAAGTGGTGTATGGTTTCCTGCCTAAACAGGAGGTTGGACTAGAAGACCTCCAAGCTCCCTTCCAAATCTCTTGTTGTTGTTGTTGTTGTTGTTGTTGCCACAACAAAGTTACTCACTTAACAACTGCAAAGGATTCGATTGGTCACAAAAGGGGGAATCACATGACCTTGGGACACAGTAACAGTCATAAGTATAAACCAGTTTCCGAGCCTCTGGATTTTGATCATGTGATCACGGAGATGGCTACAGAGTCGTAAGCGTGATAACAGAGCGTAAGTTGTTTTTTTCCAGAGCCGTTGTAACTTCAAAGGATCACTAAATGAACTGCTGTAAGTCAAGGACGAATTGTATTTAATTTATGATTGCACTTTTATCGTTCCTAGAGAAGGATCCATCTCTGTTCCCAATGGAGTAGTTTTCTTTAACTCTGGCTCTTGATGCGCCAGTCAGGAAATATCATTTCTATAAACGGAGGCCATAAAGTTTAAAGCATTGTTCTTCTTTGCTTTGTAAACTTACAGAGAGTCCTATGTAGTTTGCACAGGTAGTATATCTATCTATCTATCTATCTATCTATCTATCTATCTATCTATCTATCTATCATCTATCTTTCTATCTATCTATCTATCTATCTATCTATCTTTCTTTCTTTCTTTCTATCTTTCTATCTTTCTATCTATCTTTCTATCTATCTTTCTATCTATCTATCTATCTATCTTTCTTTCTTTCTTTCTTTCTTTCTTTCTATCTATCTTTCTATCTTTCTATCTTTCTATCTTTCTATCTTTCTATCTTTCTTTCTATCTATCTATCTATCTATCTATCTATCTATCTATCTATCTATCTATCTATCTAGGACAGCTGAAAAATATATTCAATATTTGATCAAGCCTCTATGCCCCTCCAAAATATATTAATATATAGATTTATAGATATTTTGATATATATGAATGTATTTTGCACCGGTAAGGGGAAATGTTATTTTGGATATGCACCTTCAGCCAGTTTTTGGCAAAAGTGCCTGGGAATTTTCTGTAGAATTAGCTTAGGGACTTTCCAACCAAAGAGCAGAGATTTTTGGAGGTTCAAAGGGCCCTCAATGGTTTCAATAAGGGGAGATATTGCAATGTCATAGTTTACATCTTTTTTATGTTTACAGCTTTCCAAGTTAAGGGCAGGGCTCGAGAAGAGATACTATGAGTGATTTTTCTGTAGATTTAGCTCGGTGACTTTGGGATCAAAAAGTAGAGAGTCTTGGAGTTTCAAAGGGACTAGTCACTTGATGATTTCAATAGAGGAGAGTTTTGGGGTGTCATGGTTTACAAAGTTTCTGGTCAGGGCAGGTCTCGAGAAGAAGGGACAGAGAAGGGGAAGGCAGAAAGTTGCAGGAAATGCCAAATCCTTTGTCTCCTCATGTCCATCAACCTCCCCTACACACACACACACACACACACAAACACAACACACACACACACCTATTTTCCCCTGAACTGCAACCATCTTTGAAGTAACCTATGACGCCAGTAAATAAAAACAGAGATAAATATCAGACCCACCAAACGTTTATACAAAAGCTAACCATCCCCGAAGCTTTATATAATCACTATCCAGCTGTGTGCTCTTGTAAAGTTGTTGTAAATTCCTCCCTCCTCTCCCCCCCCCTTGTAAACAGGAAAGTACATAATGTAAAGCAACGGGCTGGAGATCACAAAATACTCAGGCTCTGGAGGGTGGGGGGCGCGCATTGCTGAAGTTTGGGAGGGCGCCCCATCCTTGAATGACCCCGGAATGGAGGTAATTACCAAAAATAATAATAAATGATCTGTTCTCCAATGCCATCAAAGGATACCTTCCCCTTCTCCCCACACAAAAGGTTTGGATTATAGCAGGAGGCTAAATGTCAAACACATATGAGACGACTTTGCTGGAGTTTGCTTTGCAAGGAGGAGAGAAGGCTGGTGGAGAAGAAACTACCTCCTGGGTGGCCATGTTGGAACCAGACAAGGCTTTGTGGCTGCTTCCTCAAATTAGGAAAGACTTGGTGTCAGGCTGAACTCTCTAACTCCACATGAAGACTTCGGCCTGACACTTGGTTGCCTTCAACAAAGACAGCAATGGAGATACCCCTTGAAGAACATTTGCTGAATGGGTATTAATTTTGTCCTCCAAGCAAGCCTTTTTCCCACTAGACCAGGCGCCTCAAACCTAATGTCAAAATTCCAGGTAACATCGGAACTAAATGAGAATTCGAGTCAAAGTACTCCTCAAAGGTTCCAATTTATTTCTGGAGCCCTCCTAGCACCTACCATGGGAAACCTGAATCTGGGTTTCCAACTCAGTTGAAAGTCCACATCCTTTGTCCTCCACCCACAAAGTTATCACGTTGCCCACCCAGATTGTGCCAGCATGGCAATTCCTCCTTCTGCTTCCGCCCAGGTGGGTGGCTATAGGATGGCCTTGAACCACTCCAAATAATGCTTTGTGGCTGCATCTGTTCCCTGGTGAAAATCAGCCCTCCCAAGTTCCCATAAACATCAGGCCTTCTATAGTGTGACAAGCTGTTAATTTATCACCAAATTCTGACACCTTGGCAACTTTAAGACCTGTGGACTTCAATTCCCAGATATGCTAGCTGGGGAATTGTGAGAGTTGAAGTTCTCAGGTCTTAGCACTAGAACCAAATTTAGCTTTTCAAGGACCTCGGGTTGACTGAGGACTTACTCAAAGCCAAGTGAGAATATGAAGAGGGGGATCTTTCATTGCTCATAACTTGGTTGCCTTGAAATGTTCTCCTACCACACAAGGCCTACCACCTTTCATGCTCCCTTCTTCTCACTTGGCGTCCAAGACAAAGCTGATTTTCTGAGCCACATGCATGTTTTTTGGAATTGTTCATTGTTCTTCAGCATAACCTGTGGTGGTGTTTGCAATCTCAAGAGCTGGCCAAATTGAGGTGAGGAAGAGTATGATCCTAACATGCTTTCTCCTGTGAGTAAAAGAAACTCACAAAAATGAAAAAAAAAATTGATGGGCTACAGATGAGTTGCCAATTGGTGAATTCTGGGAGTTGAAGTCCACACATTTTAAAGGGGCCAAAGGTTGAGAATTATTTATTATGTATTTATTGGACTTGTATGCTCACCACATATAATAAAACAATATGTATAACATTTTGGGTCCCATTAATTAAATATAAAAATCTAAGACTAAAAACCATAAAACCAGTCATTCCGAAAACCATTAAAAACATTCAATTACTGCCTTTATCTGAAGACTTTTAGCATTTATGAAAATAGGGAGATGGCGAGACTTTCTCCGAAAAAATCTCCCCCAAATTTGCTGCTGACTTGTCTTTTCTCTTACAGCCCCTGAAGGTGAAAACAATTCATTCTTTGGAGAGCAATTGTATTACACGTGCAAAAATTAAACTAACATGACTTTACATTCAGGCTGTTGCTGATGCTTCATTTTGTCCTTTACCAGTTTGGGAGTGAAAGTGGTTTATCCTGGTCAGGGAGGGGGATGGGAAATGGAAGAGAGGATGGTTTCCTGTCCCCCACTCAGTTTTTTTAATGATGGATCTAGCCATCATTCCCTGAGTGTGTGTGTGTGTGGGGGGAATCCTTCCAAGCAACAAAACTGGGCATCCTTGGGAAGAATCTGTGGATGTTGGTACCCACCAGGACTTCTGCTGACCAAAGAAGGTATCACTTTGGCCTGAAGGGGCCTGGCATTGAGACAGGTATTCTTTTGGGAGGGGTTAAAAACTTTTTGGAAAGTGGGTGAAAGATTATTTTGAGAGGAAGATTGAGAGATTGCCGTGGGGTATCTTCAAGAGGTTTGGCTTAAGGTGTCAGCTTCTCCTACCCTGTGTCATCAGGGTACCCTGGTGGATAGAATGAACAAAAATCTCTGGCTGTGGGGAAGGAAGGAAGGAGGGAAGGAAGGAGGATGGAGGAAAAGAAATGGGGGGAATGGAAGGAAAAGAAAGATGGATGGAGAGAGGAAGGAAGGGAGGGAGGGAAGAAGGAAGGAAGGGAGGAAATGGGGAGGGAGGGAGGGAAGGAAAAGGAGGATGGATAGAGGCAGGGGAGGGAGGGAGGACCTTATCCACGCGCCCTCCGCGCGTCCAGCTGCGCCTCCGACTCCCTCTTTCCCTTCCAGCCTCCCAGGGCGGCGGGGCGCTGGAAGGACCCAGTCGGTGGGCGGGGCGCACGGAAAGGGGGAGGGAGAAGGGGGAGGGCCCGGCCGAGGAGGCGGGTTGGACGTGAGATTTTCAAACATCAGATCGGTGCGTTTATATATTGGGTGCCCGGAAATTTTTTCCAAATAAACACAGCTTGATTCGACTTGGGTGGTCGAACTTATCAACAGACTAATGCTATAAACAAATGAAGGGGCGCAAGCGGGGGGGAGGCCACCTCCCCCCCCCCCCAGTCGTCGGTCTCTCTGAGCCGAGCCACGTGGAAGGGCTGCAGCCTTCGCGGAGAAAACGTGAATTAATGTGGGTGGGCTGCGGCGCGCTCGGCGGCTGTTTATCGCAGCCCGTTTTCTTTTCCAGCCCTAAGTCAACACAGCATCGCAAACTTACAACAAGCGTCGCGCGTTTCCTCTCCCCCCTATTCTTCCTCCTCCTCCTCTTCTTCTTCCTCCTGTTTTTTCCCTCCTTCGTTTTTTTTTAATCCTCCCCACTTCTGGGCTGGGGGAAAAAAAAACGCGCGCTATGCAGCTGGGGCAGAAGGCGAGCAGGCGATCCAGAGGCCAGGACGCGCCGTCGCCAGCGCGCCCAAGGCAAGGCAGCTCTCAGGCCAGGCCTGGGGAGATCCCCCGCTTTCCTTGGACCTCGCTCCCGCGCGCTGGAGTGACTCCGGATCTGCCATGAGCCGGCTCTACCCAAGCCAACTGCCCGCCCCGATGGTTTACCTGTACGGGGCCGAGCGGGGAGCCTTGTCGGGCGCTCTGGGGTTCGGGCCGGCGGCGGGGGTGCTGCCCAGGCAGGAGTCCCCCCCGCAGAAGCCGCCCTACAGCTACATCGCCCTGATCGCCATGGCGATCCAACAAGCGCCGGAGCAGAGAGTGACGCTCAACGGCATCTACCAGTTCATCATGGAGCGCTTCCCCTTCTACCACGACAACAAGCAAGGCTGGCAGAACTCCATCCGCCACAACCTCTCGCTCAACGAGTGCTTCGTCAAGGTGCCCCGCGAGAAGGGCCGCCCGGGCAAGGGAAGCTACTGGACGCTGGATCCTCGCTGTACCGACATGTTCGAGCACGGCAACTACCGGCGGAGGAAGAGGAAAGCCCGCGGGGGCCCGTTGGCAGCGGAGGAAGCCGGGCTCGACCTGGAGGGAGGCCCCGCGGAAGCCCCCAAGAGGCCCCTCTCCAACCTCGCCAGCGGCCAGCAGCAGCGCTCCCGTCTTCCCCTCCATCCCGGCGCAGAGGAGGAGCTGAAGCCGAATCCCGGAGGCCGGGAGGAAGAGGAGGATGAAGCGGAGGAGGAGGAGGAGGAGGAGGAGGAGGAGGAAGAAGACTCGCCGAGCCGGTTGGCGACAGCGGTGGCGGGGGAGCGAGCCTCCAAGCCGGGCACGGCCGAGCCGCCCCTCCGGGTGTCCCCGGCTGGCTTCTGCCCGTCGCGCCCCGAGGGTCGAGCGCCCGGCCTTGGAGAGGGTCCCTTCGCGCGCTTTTGGGCGCCTTCGGCCGCCAGGCTTCTCCAGAACCCCGAGGCGCCACCGCGGGCTGCTGCGCCGGCTACCAACCGGGTAGAGCCGCTCCGACCCCCACGGGGCTCGGCCAAGCCCCGCAGCTTCAGTATCGAGAGCATCTTGGCGCGGAAGGTCCTGGCAGCGCCGGCCAAAGGCGAGCCCGGCGCGGCCTTTTCCAAACTGGACCAACTGGTGGGCGGCGGTGGGCAAGGCGAGGGCAGCGAAGCGCGCCCGGCTTTCAACGCCTCGCTGGTGCTGGATTCCCACTTCCCCGGCCGGTTCTACCAGCTGGGCATCCCCTTCCTGTCCTACCTGCCGCTCCGCTTCCCGGAGACGGTCTTTCACTTCTAGAGCGCCGCAGCTCCGCCTCAAGCCCCGAAAGACGCACCCCGCCTTAGCCAAGGTCCGTCTTCCCGCTGGACTTGCACGCTGGGGGGGTTCCCACGTGCAAGGCCAACCCGTCGCGTGCCAAGTTTTCTATCTTGTTCTTCGAGACTTGAATCACCATCCATCCTGCCCTGAATTTCGCAGCGGCTGTTGGCTTGGGCTGGAAAGAAGCGACCCAACCACTTTGCGCAATTTGCGCAGCCCAAACCAGCCGATTTCGAGACTTTTGGCTTTGCTGCCCGAGGATTTCTGGGATTGTAAGCCGGGCCTTTGCCCCACTTGCCTCGGAACTTCTTTCCGAGTACCGTAAACCTGGTTAAATCTCGGGAACCTGGGTGAAAAGGCGGCTTATTGGAAGTGGATCCCACGGGAAGACAAGTTTCGGCAAGTAAACCGCTAACGGTAGAAAGGCGGTTCCAAATTCTCCAGGACGTTTGGAATAGCTACAGTTTTCCCCATTATCCGCCTTCTCATCTATAGCATCGCTTTACATTTTTTATTTTTTATTTTTGCTGCCATTCCTGCGGCCCTTGACATTTGGAACGGGCCCGACTGGATGATCTCTGGATTTTTTTTTTTTTTAAAATAGCGCTTTAATGCTGCGGCTCCAAAAAACGAGGGCGGTTTGTTTGCAATGGAAGAGAAACCTGTTACAGGCGTGGAAAAAGTCCCGAGAGTACAAAATCGGAACTTGGCTGCAGAGGTTGAAGCTTTGGGACTCTGGAAGGGGGGGGGGGGTTGAACTTTTCACACCGTTTCTCTCCCCTCCCCCACTCCAGCTTTTGATTTGCAATCCAGATCAACAACGGCAAGTTTAGAGAGAAAACATCTGTTCCGGTGCCTTTTCCAAAAGCTGGCTCTACTCTTTATTATGACCTTCCTGGCTTAGGGCCCTTAACATAGCCATGAATTAAGCCACTGACCACATTAATGGACTTGCAATTTGGAGGCTAGCTTTACAATAACAGCAAGCGCTGATGTTTTTTAATATATATATTATATTATCTTAACCTGCATAAAAAGCAATAGCTTATTCTCACTCTAAAAAGAGGCTCTTTTTTTGTATATGAGTTGACCTGTGTCTTGTTACTTTTAAAAACTATAAAATAAAAACCTATTTTCCAAAGTATTTGGTTGGCCAAAAAAAAAAGTCTATGCCAATAAACTCTTTCGTTTAATCTGTTGACATTTTAGATCATTTCTTGGATCAGGAATGAGGGGGGGAATAGAGACAAGGGACAAATGGAGGAAGTGGGGATGGGCAGGGAATAACAAAGGGTGAAATTAGACCAGGATAATATTGGGAATCACACAAATGTGGGCCCACTAGAGGCTGGTGGGCTCTGTTCTCAGGGGCTCACCTTGACTGCTGCTTCAAGTTGATAGTCCTCATGGTTTTAGCAGGGCTTGGTCACTGGTTTCTGGAGGACTGACAGCCTAGGAGAGAGGAAATGATTGGTACTCAGATTGCCATCCCCAAATTCCACATTAAAAGGTAAAGTTTCTTTCAAATGAGTCTTGGTTAATTTAGGTGACCAATGGGGCTTGGCCGTCCCGTTTTCCTGGCAAAAAACTGGAAGAATTCCCACTGCTATTTCCACTCTAACCTGGATTGTCTTGTGTCCAAGAGAAATCCAGATCAACAGAGGTTTGCTACGGGCTGCCATTTAAATGTATAATTTACAATCCAGTTACAATGCTGTCTTATTCTGTACAATCCAGCCAATTTTATTGGCCAATTTGCAAAACAACCTCTGGATGGAGTTGGCATTTCTACTTTCCCTTCTTACTCAACCCGTAGCAGCCATGACAACCTGGTTTGTCGTAAGCAGGCAGCTTGGCCTGGGAAATTCCTGGAAAAGTTTGGTTTGCCACAAAGGAGGTTTGAAAGCCTCAAACACACGACAGCTAAAATTCACCCAGAGCTCCTTCTGGCAGATGGACGGCCTTATAAATTGGTTGAAAAAATAAATCTAGCCTTCTCACCAAAATTCAGTTCCATCCATCCATCCATCCATCCATCCATCCATCCATCCATCCATCCATTTGTTTGTTTAAACTGGTCAACAGTATACAGTATACACAAACCTTGGCCTACAATTTGGCTCATAACTTTTCCCCCCTGTAATTCCAGAGGTTTCCAGATTCAAGAATCTGTAATTCCAGATTCCTGTAATTTCTAGCTCAGGCCATGAAAGTAGTTTTTTGAAAGACTGGTGAACTCCTATGATATGAGTTTATTAAACTGACAGCCTAATCCTAGGCTGGTCATATTTGTCTCCAAGAAGAGAAGCTGCCAGCATCTAAACATTTTCCTTCTCCTTCTCCTGTTTCCTCCTGTCACCCTTTCCTTTTTTCCATTATTCATACCTCCTTCCCCTTCCCTTCCTCCTCCTCCTCCTCCTCCTCCTCCTCCATTTCATCCACTTGTGAAGGTCTTTGGCTTTATTTACTGACCCCTCGCATCCTGGACATAAACTGTTTCAACTCCTACCCTCAAAACGTCGCTACAGAGCCCTGCACACCAAGACAACTAGACAAAAGAACAGTTTTTCCCCAAACGTCATCACTCTGCTAAACAAATAATTCCCTCAATACTGTCAAACTATTTACTAAGTCTGCACTACTATTACTAGTACCGTAGTTTTTCCCCATCATTCCTATCATCCATCTCCTCCCACTTAGGAATATATGACTGTAACTTGTTGATTGTATCTTAAGATGATTAACATCTTAATATTAATATTAATTAATAATATTGTTTCTTCATTGCTTATTTGACCCCTATGACAGGTGTTGTACCACATGATTCTTGACAAATGTCTCTTTCCTTTTATATACACTGAGCGCATCTGCACCAAGGACAAATTCCTTGTGTGTCCAATCACACTTGGCCAATAAAGAATTCTATTGGCAACCCAGCCTCACCCTCCCTTCATGCCATCTTCTGTATGTAGACCTCCAGCAATGGGGCCCACCTGTTTCTACTACCTTTCCCCATTCAACAGGTGAGCAGGGGCATTTTCTTCCAGGACCTTTCCAAATGGTACTCATAGCAAAGAAGTATGGACATGCAGAAGAAGTGTTTGGGTCCCATCCGATTCCTAGAAGACGTTTGACAGGTGGCTGATCTTTGAGTAGAGACTGAGGTGGTTATTTCCAGAGAAAAACGGGTGGGTGGGACATCTCTTGGTGATGCATGCAAGCAACATCTGGAGTTGCCAGAAAGCTGGACTCACTCTACAAAGGAAGCAGAAGACATTATTGATGTGTTGATCCACATCTCTAAACAGTGGAAACTTGCTCTCTGCGCGTATGTGTGTCATAAATGTTTGGTTTGGTTTCTGTGGTCACAAGGCCACCAAATGTTTCTTGTTCTAGTTGTGTTTATTTACTAATATACAGATTGAGTTGATTAGAAGCAGAGCTCGGCGAACCCATCTGAAGCTTAGGGGACAACAAGACTCTAAGGTGTTTTAAGGACTCAGCATGGCCATGTTTCAAATGTCTTCTCCAAGCCCCAATCAAGGTGGATTAGTTGCCACCAAGTGGCTGTTGGCTCTTAGCAACCAAACAGATAGGCCTTCTTCCAATCATCTTGGATTCCACCAAAACCTCCCATTTCTGAAGGACCATTTATGAATGATTCTTTTGTCACAGAGGAGAAGCCTTTGATAGGTTCAAGGAACCTACTACATGGCATCGGACCAGATTACTTATGGGACTGTCTTCTGCCTCATATGTCCCAGCAGTTGGTTAGGTCCCACAGAATTGGTCTCAGGTCCCGTCAGCTAGACCAGTGATTTTCAACCTTTTTTGAGCTGCAGCACATTTTTTACATTTACGAAACCCTGGGGCACATTGAGTGGGGGGGGGGGGGGGCTAAAAAAGGTTTGGACAAAAAAATTCTCTCTCTCTCTTCCTTCCTTTCACTCTATTTCTTTCTCCCTCTTTCTCTCCCTTCCTTCCTCTTTCTCTCTCTCTCCATCCCTCTTTCTTTCTCTTCCTTCCTTCCTCTTTTTTGCTCTTTCTCTCTGCATCCCTACCTCCATGTCTTTCTCTCTCTCCTTCCCTCCCTCTCTTTCTCTCTCTCTTGTTCTCTTTCTCTCTCGCTCGGTCTTTCTCTCTTGCTTTCTTTCTCTCTCTTGCTTTCTTTCTCTTTCTCTCTCTCTCTCTTGCTTTCTCTCTCTCTCTGAGCTTCGCTGCACACCTGACAATTAACCAGTGGAACAGTTTGCCTCTAGAAGTCATTGGTGGTCCATCACTGGAGACTTTTAGGAAGAGACTGGACAGTCACTTATCTGGAATGGTAAGATCTCCCATTTGAGCAGGGGTGGGTGGTATGGAAGATCTTCAAGATCCATTCCAACTCTTGTTGTTCTGTTAAACTTAAGTCCCATGAAAAGGTATACAGAAAGAGAAATATTAAGGAAGATCATGGACTGTGCAGAAATGAATAGACTCGTGATGAAAATTAAAGATAAAGAAGACTCGGAGTTGCACTTGGGGAAAAGGAATCCTAAATCTGAGTATTGCATTGGCAGTTCTGTGTTAGCAAAAACTTCAGAAGAGAAGGATTTAGGGGTAGTGATTTCTGACAGTCTCAAAATGGGTGAGCAGTGTGGTCGGGCGGTAGGAAAGGCAAGTAGGATGCTTGGCTGCATAGCTAGAGGTATAACAAGCAGGAAGAGGGAGATTGTGATCCCCTTATATAGAGCGCTGGTGAGACCACATTTGGAGTACTGTGTTCAGTTCTGGAGACCTCACCTACAAAAAGATATTGACAAAATTGAACGGGTCCAAAGACGGGCTACAAGAATGGTGGAAGGTCTGAAGTATAAAACATATCAGGAAAGACTTCATGAACTCAATCTGTATAGTCTGGAAGACAGAAGGAAAAGGGGGGACATGATCGAAACATTTAAATATGTTAAAGGGTTAAATAGGGTTCAGGAGGGAAGTGTTTTTAACAGGAAAGTGAACACAAGAACAAGGGGACACAATCTGAAGTTAGTTGGGGGAAAGATCAAAGGCAACATGAGAAAGTATTATTTTACTGAAAGAGTAGTAGATCCTTGGAACAAACTTCCAGCAGACGTGGTTGGTAAATCCACAGTAACCGAATTTAAACATGCCTGGGATAAACATATATCCATTGTAAGATAAAATACAGGAAATAGTAAAAGGGCAGACTAGATGGACCATGGGGTCTTTTTCTGCCGTCAGTCTTCTATGTTTCTATGTTTCTATGTTTCTATGAGTTTTATAAATTTTGGGGAAAATTTTATGAATGGATTGAAAATAGAGCTAGATAAAATAATTAATATAATATTAATGTAAAAGAAATAATAAAAATGAGAAGAATGGTTGTAGGAACCTGGTTGACAAAAAGGGAAAGCACTAGATAATTATGTGACATATATTTAAATGGAATTCAAGATTTAAGAACAGGGTTGATAAAATTGTCTGCCGCTTTTTAGATTAAAAGTAGCTGTTGCAAGTTACATTCTAGTTTTTATACATATAATTTTTATTGATTTTCTCCTTATACAGATGGAGTATTAATTACTGATGAATTGAAATAGGATGATTTAGGATGTTTTGTTAATTTTTCATGTTTTATTATAACAGAACTGTTTCTAATACTGTTAAGTATCAATGACATATGTCTTGTCATATATGTGTGTTTTTAAGTTGGAGAAAAAAAAATTAAAACAATTATACAGAAAAAGCATACATGACAATATAAGGTGTCCTTAAATTTAACAAGTTCCTTTACCAGAACTGAATTTGCTTCCTCTGTGAGAGGAAAACCACCGACCTCTTTAGAGGGAAAAATTGTAGCCGTAACCATTCTCCTTTCTCCCCAAACACCCTCTGAGCAATGAAAAATACAGATGAATGAATTTGTGTTCCTTTCCAAATAAAAGGACTACTGTTTATTTCCCTGGGCCTGTGATTTTTTTCCTTCCAATCTTCCTAAGAAATATATATATATATTTACAAGAGAATATTTTTCTATATTATCAGATTTGTGCAGGAATGAGCCACTAACCTTTTCCCTTGAGAGGATATTAGTCAAGCAGGTCATTTGATCTTATCCTAAAGAGCAAAAAGAGATAATCTGTGAGTAAGAAAACTTGCATAAAAGAAAATTGTATTAGTTTGTTTTTCCTCCACCTGTGGTCTCGACTGTTCTTGCTAATCTATGTTGTTCCCATGTCTCAAGTGCTCCATCCAGAGATATATTGCTAAATGCCTAACCATCGACCAGAGCCTTCCATCCATCCATGGACCTCAAGGCGTGACGGGGAGGGTGGGGGGAGATGGGAAGTGTTTGTGCTCTGAGGTACTGGGGAATTACAGATCTGCTTTAAATCTAATTGAAAATATAATTTCCTACCTCTTAGGTTTTCTCCCTCCCCTGGATTAGATGATTGTGTGTTGTGTGGTGTTGCCAAAACATCGCTGGAATATGCTTGCAAAATTGCGTGTTCTTATTGCTAGTATCCTTCCTTCCTTCCTTCCTTCCTTCCTTCCTTCCTTCCTTCCTTCCTTCCTTCCTTCCTTCTGTCAGGGTTCCAAGTAATGAATCCCTCCCTCCTCCCTTCCTTTCCTCATTCCTTTCCTTCTTCCTCCCTCCCTTCCACTTCCCTCCTTTCCTCTTTCTCTCATTCCTTCCTTCCTTCCCCTTCCTTCCTTCCCCTTCCCTCTTCCCCTTCCCTCTTTCCCTCACTTCTTCCTCCCTCTCTCCCTCCCTCCTTCCTTTCCTTCCACTTCCTCTCCTTCCTTCCTCCCTCCCTCCATTCCTCCCTCCCTCCGTTCCTTCCTTCCCCTTCCCTCCTTCCCTCTTTCTCTCCTTCCTTCCTTCCATCCTTCCTTCCTTCTTTCCTTCCTTCCCCTTCCCTCTTCTCCTTCCCTCTTTCCCTCCCTCTCTCCCTCCCTCCTTCTCTCCTTCCTTCCCTTCCTTCCCCTTCCCTCCTTTCCACTTTTCCTCCATTCTTCCTCCCTCCCTCCCCTTCCCCTTCTCCTTCCCCCCTTCCTCCCCCCTCCTTCCTCCATCCCTTTCTTCCTTTCAATTTCCTCTGCAAAAATTAAATCTTGGGTGGGGGGGATCTTGGCACATTCTTTATTTTAATGTATACAAAGAATTAAAAATTGCATGGGCTGAATGCTACCTTAAAAAGTTTTTAAATTCCAGCTTTCCCACATTAAGAACCACTGGACGCACGCTGGGTCCTTTTTAAAAATAAAACCTCAGCTGTTTCTTTGGTGTACGAATGTGCTCTACTTCTGAAAAGGAGCAGCTGTAGCCCCCGTTGAAGACAAAGGACAGTTGGCGGTGGAGAAGCCTTGGACATGTGCAACAGCGGGAAGAAAGACAAGATGGGAGGTCTCAGCATTCCAACGGCATCCTCGGTTTTTTTCAGATGTGAAATGTTGGGTGTTGATTGTGGCTGGATTATGCCTGATTATGAGGTCACAAGGTGTGGCAATTTATCATCCTACAAAGGAGGTGAACGGATAGTTCAGAACAGGGGTAGGCAAAGTTGGCTCTTCGATGTCTTGTGGACTTCAACCCCCAGAATTCCTGAGCCAACCATGCTAGCTCAGGAATTCTGGGAGTTGAAGTCCATATGTCATAGAAGAGCTAATTTTGCCTACCCCTGGACCAGAAGGTTAGGTTGGGTTAGAGCAGTGGTAGGCAAAGTTGGCTCTTCTATGACTTGTGGACTTCAACTCCCAGAATTCCTGAGCTAGCATGATTGGCTCAGGAACTCTGGGAGTTGAAGTCCACAAGTCATAGAGGAACCAACTTTGCCTACCCATGGGTGAGAGAATAGGAAAGATCTTGGTTCCCATTTGACCATGGTAGTCCTCGAGTGACTTGGCTCATCACCACAACCATCCTAATAATCTCCAGAACTTTTCTGAGGATAAAACGAGGTTAAGAGAATGAGCTCAGAGTGAAGTTGAAGAGAAGGTGGACTATAAAGGTTAAGAAATGAGCGAGAATGAGATGAGACTTCGTTCGTTCATATTTTTGATCATTGGGTTAGGAAGAGATTGGAGGATGAAAATTGTCCCATTTCTTCCTGATCTTGAAGATCATCATCATCATCATCATCATCATCATCATCATCATCATCATCATCATCATCATCATAACAGAGTTGCAAGGGACTTTGGAGGTCTTCTAGTCCAACCCCCTGCTTGAGCAGGAAACCCTACACTACTTCAGACAGATGTTTATCCAACATGTTCTTAAAAACTTCCAGTGTTGGGGCATTCACAACTTCTGGAGGCAAGCTGTTCCATGGATTAATTGTTCTGACTGTCAGGAAATTTCTTCTTAGTTCTAAGTTGCTTCTCTCCTTGTTTAGTTTCCACCCATTGCTTCTTGTTCTACCCTCAGGTGCTTTGGAGAATAGTTTGACTCCTTCTTCTTTGGGGTAACCCCTGAGATACTGGAAGGCTGCTATCCTGTCTCCCCTGGTCCTTCTTTCCATTAAACTAGACACACCCAGTTCCTGAAACCATTTTTCATATGTCATCATAATATGGAAGCAGAGTTTTTAACTAAAACACAGATCTCCAAAAGCAGCAACTTTAAAACTTATGGACTTCAACTCCCAGAATTCCCCAGCTGGCACGAAATCCATAAATTTGAAAGTTGCCACAAAGTTTGGGGACCTACTGTAGAAGACTAGCCCAAAGGTGCTTTTTCAGGAGGCAACGTTCCTGGTTTTTGTTTTGAAGATGTTTTGCTTCATATCCCAGAAGCTTCTTCAGTTCTGACTGAGTGGTGGGGGAATAGAGGGATTTATATTCCTTGCAGACAGCTGGTCATTTGCATCCTTCTAGAGAGTCACTTGGAGGTTTGATCTGCGTAGAATATGACTAAAATCTAGTTTCTGATACAAACAATTGCAGATTAAGTTACAATTAATCTGTGGAACAGCTTGCCTCTTTGCCCACAAGATCATATGCTGCAACGTCCTACCGGTCAATGACTACTTCAGCTTCAACCGCAACAACACAAGAGTACGCGACAGATTCAAACTTAATACGAACTGCTCCAAACTTGATTGTAAAAAATATGATTTCAACAATTGAGTTATCGAAGCGTGGAACTCATTACTGGACTCAATTGTGTCAACCCCTAACCCCCAACATTTCTCCCTTAGACTCTCCACGATTGACCTCTCCAGGTTCCTAAGAGGCCAGTAAGGGGCGTACATAAGTGCACTGGTGTGCCTTTCGTCCCCTGTCCAATTGTCTTTCCTCTCTTTCATCTATCATATATATTCTCTTCCTTTCATATATCCTCTCCTCTAAGTTCACTTTACCCTTATATATATTACCACATGTCTTTTTTTCTTCCTATGTATTTGTGTATTGGACAAATGAATAAATAAAATAAACAAATAAAAATAAATAAGTTGTGAATGCTCCAACACTGGAAGTTTTTAAGAAGATGTTGGATAACCATCTGTCTGAAGTAGTGCAGGGTTTCCTGCCTAAGCAGGGGGTTGGACTAGAAGACCTCCAAGGTCCCTTCCAACTCTGTTGTCATTATTATTATTATTATTATTAGATCAATGTGAGCTGTGTAAGATTGACAGCAAATTTTGATATCAGATCAACATTTCCTTTCACCGGTATAAGATTAAAGTCACGTGGATTTTTCTGGCATATATTCCTTTGTTTCCATCAGATTACAAACCAGTGAGGCAAGTGCAAAGGAGAGAAAAAAAGGAAACTTTGTGAATAACATCTAGGCAAACACAGTTGACTTTTAATCCAGCTTCAATGCCCATTCAGCAAAGCATAAAGAATGTTTGTTTAAAAGATCATTGCTAAATTTAGCATGAGCTCACTCAGCCTAAATCTAAACGACATTTTTAGAGTGCACATTGCAAATCAGGAATGCGTGGAGAAATAAATAAACTTTCCCACATTTCTGGAAACCAGGTCAAAAAAATAATATATTTTTTTCCTGTTTTCTTTTCTGCAAGATATTCTTTTTTTTCATGTTATTTTTTTTAATTTTCTTTTTGCATGCACCAGGAAAGATGGTGGAGAAACTTGGCATCAGATTGGCAGAACCAATGTGCAATGTTTGAAAGCTTCAATGATATGAAAACGTCATTTTACTGTTCTGAACATTAAAACACATAAAGCAGTTATATGAGTTGTTTGTTGTAATTCCATGGTACTTTACTTAAGTACCATGCTTATTTAATTTCTAAATCTTCCTATATTGTTGTTCTTGGTCTATATGTTTGCATTTATACAGACAGGTGCAATAAATAGATCTACACAGGTGAAATATGCAGGTAAATACAGGTGAAATATGCAGGTCTATATAGATGAAAAACACAGGTTTGTGAAGGTGAGGTATGTGAAAGTAAGATGTAATAGGTCTATGCAGATGGGATATACAGATATACACAAATCCCAGTGGCCGATAAGGTCCCACAGAGTTGGCCTTCTCCGGGTCCTGTCGACTAAGCAATGTCATCTGGCGGGCCCCAAGGGAAGAGCCTTCTCTGTGGCGGCCCCAGCCCTCTGGAATCAACTCCTCCCAGAGATTAGAATCGCCCCCACCATCCTTGCCTTTCATAAGTTACTGAAGACCCACCTATGCCGCCAGGCACGGGGTACTTGAGGTATCCCCAGGCTAATGTGATTTACTTATGTATGGTATGATTGAATTGTATGGTTTTTAATGATGTGGGTTTTTAGGTGTTGTTTTTAAGTATTGGATTTGTCACATTATTTATCGCTGTTGTGAGCCGCTCTGAGTCTTCGGAGAGGGGTGGCATACAAATCTAAATAATAATAATCTAAATAATAATCTAAATAATAAAAATAATAATAATAATAATAATAATAATAATAATAATAATAATATACAGGTGAAATACTCAGCTATGTGCAGATGAAATATATAGATCTATGCAGGTGAGATTTACAGATATATACAGGTGAAATCTACAGGTCTATGCAGGTAAAATGTACAGGTATTCAAAGGTGAAGTATACGGGTATATACAAGCATAGCATTGTGCCAGCTTCAACTTTACAGCAATTTTTTTCTATAAAAAGCAGCACTTTCCTTTCCTTTAAAAAAAAGAAAGAAAGGAGGCTGGAATTTTACATAACCATAAATATTGTGTTCAGTACCATATTTCCGGATTCTGAAATCGCACAGATGCCCAGTTTTGTCACGTCTGAGTTCCATGCCTAACGCTGTACCGCAGACTGGAAAACTGGAGACCCCATCCAGCATCTTTTGTGAATCCAAGAAAGCGTTTCCATCCAGGCTCCTTCAACATCTCAGCAAGAAGAGCTCCAGGCTTCTCAATCCTTCATCCCAACAATGTGCAATCAGCAAAGGTTGGAGCCCTCACTTTTTTTTTTAACATTTCCATCTGTTGAGATAAAGGAGAAGAAGACAAAGATTTCCAAGAGATTTCATATCAGGCAACCATACATACATATGTACGTACACACCTCCTTTTTTCTTCTTCACGTCACCGCAAAAATCTCCAGAAATTACTTGGAGATCAAGCAGCTAGTCAGGACAGACATATTTATAAGAATTCTTCCATCAATAAAAAAAGATTTCAAAAGAAAAACCACTTGGCTCTTTGGGGAGGGAGGGAGGGAGGGAGAGGGTGTGTGTGTGAGAGAGAGAGAGAAAGAGAGAGAAAGAGAGACAGAGAGAGAGAGAGCCAAAGAAAACAAGTGTCAAGATAAAAATCACACAATATTTTATTTTGAAAAATACGGATTTCCAGGGAGGGAGGGAGGGAGGGATGCGGGAGAAGAGAAAGGGACTGGCATGAATGGAGTTAAGCAATTCCATTCCCATTGGTGAGATAAACTGTTAACCTGGGTATTATTTTGGCTAGAATAGAATAGAATAGAATAGAATAGAATGCAAAGTAGAATAGAGTAGAGCAGAGCAGAGTAGAAGAGAAGAAAAGGAGAAGAGAAGAGAAGAGAAGAGAAGAGGAGAACAGAACACAGAGAGAGGGGAGGAGGAAGGGAGGGGGAGGAGGAGGGAGAGAGAAAAAGGGAGAGGGAGACAGAGAGCGGGGAAAAGGCAGACAGAGAGAGGGGGAGAGGGAGAAGAGAGAAAGAAAGGGAGAGAGAGAGATACAGGAGGAAGCGTTGGAGAGAGAGAAAGAGAGAAAGAGAGAGAGAAGGAGGGAAGGAGAGTGAGAGAAAAAGAAAAAGAGGGAGAGAGAGAAAGAGAAAGAGAGAGAGAGGAAGGAAGGGAAAGAAAGGGGGGAGAGAAAAAGAGAGAGAAATAGAGAGAAAGGAAGGGAGGGAGGAAAAGAGGGAGAGAGAGAAAGAGCAATTGGAAGACAGAGAGAGAAAGAGGAAGAGGGAGAGAGAGGGAGGAAGGAAGGGAGAGGGAGGGAGGGAGGGAGAGGGAGACAGAGATTGAGAGGAAGAGGGAGAGGGAAGGATTTTGTGATTCCCAGTTCCCTGTCCTAATGACTGGCTGGGTAGGCATGGCGATGGGGGTCATGTGACCAGATGGGAGTGAGTGATGTCAAGTTGGCCACGCCCTGTCAGGTTTTGTGGCTCCCGGTGGTTTTTTTTTTCATGTGAGAAATGGGTCCAAATGGCTCTTTGAGTGTTTAAGTTTGCTGACCCCAGTGTAGGGCTTTCTGATGTTCCTACAATGCTTGCCCTCTTTCCCAACCGACTTGGAAGGAAGGAGAGAAGCCGGGCTGAAGCCTGTGAAGGAAACCTCTTTGCAAGCATGCATCAATTCGGTCTTCGTGGCACCCAACCAAACCACACCACACATTTATTTGCATCCTTCTAAGTCAAACTATGGGTTCCTTCCAGGGCTGCCCAGTTAAAGTTGTGGACTGTCCACCTAATTTACTTGAGGTCAGCATGGAAGTGGTTTGCTGAGCCCTCCTTCTGGAGGTTGTTTTGACTTCTCAGGTTCTTCAGGACTCTGGTGGTTTTCTGTTGGCCTCTTGGGTTTGCTTCTGAGTCCAGACAAGCCACCACATTATGAGACTCTTTAGAGCTTTGTGTGACAAGAGCTGTTTTGTCCTTTTGATTGCACAACTGACCGCTCTTCAGCCCTTTGGACCAGTGCATGGAGCAATGTCCATGTTTTCCCAAGATGAGGCAGCTTTGAGCCCCAATCAACCCAGTAGACTAGCATTCCTCAACCTTGGCCATTTAAGCTGCATGGATCTTCCAGAATTCCCCAGCCAATGTGGAATTTTAGACGTTGAAATCCACACAGACAAGGTTGAGAAACTCTGGAGTAGGGACAGAATGATTCTAACCAACCAACGATGCCACCAAGCAGCTGTTGAAGTCTTCAGTTTCAAAACTTTTCTTTACCAATCTTGAGGACTAGAAACATACATTGCAGGCAGAAGGAGGAGGAAGAGAAAACATTACCATTAATGCAGGGGGGGAATGTGAAAAATTTCCCTACAGGATCTGTGGGTGTGGCTTGAGGTCTGGTAGGAATGGCTTGAGGTGGAGGACATGACCTTGCGGATGACCCTCACTCTATTAAGGACCTTGGAGTACTTATCTCTAATGACCTAAATGCCAGAGCCCATTGCAACAACATTGCCAAAAAGAATTGTTCACCTAATCTTGCGTAGCTTCTTCTCTGACAATATTACAATGCTAACCAGAGCGAACAAAACATTTGCCAGACCAATCCTCGAATACAGCTCACCTGTCTGGAACCCACACTGCATGAATCCCAGCGACCGGTTAGGTCCCACAGAGTTGGCCTTCTCCAGGTCCCGTCGACTAAACAATGGTGTTTGGCGGGACCCAGGAGAAGAGCCTTCTCTGTGGCGGCCCCGACCCTCTGGAACCACCTCCCCCCCGGAGATTAGAACTGCTCCCACCCTCCTTGCCTTTCATAAAGTTCTTAAGACCCATCTCTGCCATCAGGCATGGGGGAACTGAGACATCTCCCCCGGGCCTAGACAGTTTATACATGGTATGTTTGTGTGTATGTTTGCTTTTAATAATGGGATTTTTAGTGTTTTTTAAATTATTAGATTTGTTCTTATATTGTCTTTGTTATTGTTGTGAGCTGCCCCGAGTCTACAGAGAGGGGTGGCATACAAATCTAATAAATAATAATAATAATAATAATAATAATAATAATAATAATAATTATTATTATTATTATTATTATTATTATTATTATTATTATTATTATTATTAATACAATTGAGAGAGTCCAGAAATATTGCGCAAGAGGAGTCCTCCACTCCTCTGCTCGCAACAGAATACATTATTCCACCAGACTTGAAGTTTGGGGTTTAGAAAACCTAGAGCTACGTCATCTTTGATCTGATCTAAATGCAGTTCATAAAATCATCTGCCGCAATGTCCTACCTGTCAGTGGATACTTCAGCTTCAACCACAGCAACACACAAGCACACAATAGATTCAAACTCAATGTAAACCGCTCCAAACGCGACTGCAGAAAATATGACTTCAGCAATAGAATGATCAATGTCTGAAATACACTACGCAACTCTGTGGTTTCTTCCCCAAACCCCAAAAACTTTAATCTTAGACTATCTACAGTCGACCTCGCACCATTTCTAAGAGATCTGTAGGGGGCGTGTAAAAGTACACCATTGTGCCTACCGTCCCTGTCCTACTATCTTATTGTCCAAATTTACCTATACTCAGTTTTGACAAATAAATAAAAAAATCAAGGAGAGGTTCAACCTAGAAATGAGGAGGAATTTTCTGACCATGGGAACAATCAACCGATGGAACAGAAGTTGCCTTCAGAACACTGGAGGCTTTAAGGGAGACACTGGACTGCCATCTGTCAGAAATATCCATTTTGTCATCTGCCCCTCTATAACTGTCTGGTTTGGTCCTGCAACCCAACAGGACCGACACAGACTTCAGAGGAGAATCAGAACTGCAGAAAAAGCAATTGCTGCCAACCTGCCTTCCATTGAGGACCTGGATACTGCACGAGTCAAAAAGAGGGCGGGAAAAATATTTACTGACCCCTCACATCCTGGACACAAATTGCTTCAACTCCTACCCTCAAAACAGCACTACAGAGCACTGCACACCAAGACAACTAGACACAAGGACAGTTTTTTTCCGAACGCCATCACTCTGCTAAATAAATAATTCCCTCAACACTGTCAGACTTTTTACTAAATCTGCACTTCTATTCTACTAGTTTTTCTCATCATTCCTATCACCCATTTCCTCCCATGTTGACTGTATGACTGTAACTTGTTGCTTATATCCTAAGATTTTTATTAATATTGCTTCTTCATTGCTTATTTGACCCCTATGACAATCATTAAGTGTTGTACCACATGATTCTTGACAAATGTATATTTTATTTTATGTACGTTGAGAGCATATGCACCAAGACAAATTCCTTGTGTGTCCAATCACACTTGGCCAATAAAATTCTATTCTATTCTATTCTATTCTATTCTTTTGCTCTCCAAATTCAACCCTAACCCCAAGTGGGTTTGCCCCCATGGAATTCTGGAACTTGAAGTCCAAAGGTCTTAAAGTTGCCATAGTTGGATGCTCCTATTTTAGGAGGCTATAGGAATGAGCCAAATTGTAGCTTGCAAAGGCTTGCAAGAGAGCTCATTCCGAGCTTTGTATTACTGTATACCTATGGGATTTCTGACTGTGAATGTTAGAAGTCCTACCAGAAGGGGCTAAACCTCATTGGATTAATTTCCTCCAGAATTGAAATTTCTCTTTCACAGTGCAGCGAGTCACTCTTTAAAATTGCAGAGGTAGAAATGGCTCTCCTTAAAAGCAGAAATTCTACATCCGACTGGCCCGTTCTTTAACCTTTGGAGACGTGCCCAGCTTCTGACAAACTCCAAAGATGTCTCGGTGGAGGAAATACTACCCTGAAAGAAAGCATGTAAGCCTCTTCCTGTTGCTTTTCCTTCATTCTACAACAGGGATATCTAATCTCAGCAAATCCAGGACCTGTGGACTTCGACTCCCAGAATTCCCTAACCAGTATGGCAACTTTAACACTTGTGGACTTCAACTTCCAGAATTCCCCAGCCAATTCTGGGAGTTGAAATCAACAAGTCTTAAAGTTGCCAAGGTTGGAAATCTTTATTCTATAGCTTTCATACAATGTGTCTCTTTCGGCAAAGGGCATTTCGTTGACTCAACATTTAAGAGCAGTAAATGAAAGATTGCTTTGACAAGGGTCCAACCATCATATTAATGGCTTCAGGACAAGGAAGATGACTTGCTGGAGACCCACAGGGCATCAAATTACCCACAATGCCCATTGCCTCTTGCATCGTGTGGCATTGTGGGAAATTCAAGTTCCCAGATTATTTGGCTAGATGACCTGATGGTGAAGTTGCTCAGTAGGTAGAAGATTGGGAAAGATCAGTGATAGTTTTCTAATGATCTCTTTTTCTCCCTTCTGCTGGTTAAGCTGCGGTCAAGCTTGTCCCACAAGCCATCATACATGCAAACCACAGTTTAGCACAAGAATAAGTCAGGTTGCCATCTCTCAGCTCCAAATACCTCACCAGGTTGCGAGAAGAAGTAATGAAGAAGGCAAAAGCTCCCGGAAAGGCAGCACGGAAGTATTAATATTAGCCATAATTTAAAATAAGATTAGCAAATATGTTTGCTCACACATTGTTGTGGTTAGCTCTGGCCCAGCTCCTGCCCAAAGGACTGTGGATGTGGGGGAGACATCCACATGCTGCAGGCCTGTTTTCCCCCCCCCCCCGCCCCCGGTGGAGTCTGCTGATGAAGGCTCCTCTGACCAAGAAGACATGAGTGACAGGGAGGAGGAGAGTGTGGCAGACAGCTCAGAAGGAGATCAATTATCTAGCTCCTCCTTGGATTCGGAACAAGAGTTAATGATATAGCCAGGCATGCGGAGAGCGATGCATAGGCAGCAACAACTGAGAGATTATTATCAAAGTAAATGAGGCCACCTGTGGTTGGGTGGGGCTGTGGTCATTAGTGAGGCTGCTATAAAGAGCAGCCTGTGGGTTTGGCCATTGTGGAGGATTATCTGATCGTTGTGTTTCGTGACTGCTTTACTGACTTTGACCTTTTGTGTGATGATTTTTCCCCGCTTTGAAACTAAACCAGAGCAAAGTGTGTTTCACTTTGTGAAAGAAGAAGGACTGTGAATTGCCTCACAGCTGCAAGCTAAGTATCACAGAACTGATAAGGGACTTGTACAAATTACCAGTTTGTTTAGAGATGAGTGCTCTTTGCTATACCAAAAGAGGGCTTGGTTTAAATGAATTTTCATTATAAAGAACATTGTTTTTAATTTTCAAACGTCTGTGTGTCTGAAATTTTTACCTATGAATTTTTGGGAGAAGTCTACCGGAGAGCCCGACAGAACACACATGAGCTTCTGTAGATAGTTTAGCTGAACATTGTAGATAGGGTCAAAGTTTGACCTGCACAGCACCCTTTGCAATAATCTAATCTGCACCTTATTAAGAGAGGGATGAATGCAAGTTTATCTATAAAGAACTGCAGCTGGTGGAACAAGCAAGGGTTTGGGGTGTTTTTTTTTGAGTCCTGGGAATGCCGTGATAACAACCTCAACTTTCTCGCAGAAAGATGCTTGGCTCCACCCCAGGAAAGGAGTACAATTAATTTATTCCAGGGATCATCTGGAATGCATTTCTGAGAAAGGAACAGAGATCTGCAGCGAATTAACCCAATCTGAACCCAGATTGGGTTATCTTGTGCCATTGCTTCCATCTCCAGTAGGGGGCTTTGCCAGATGTTGCTCTTGATCCATAGGTGGGCATCAAACTCAAACTTGGGGACCAGGTTCGTATCTCAGGGCCTGCTGGGAGGATGTTGGTGGGCTTTCTAAGACAGTTGAGTTCAGGGCCATCCTTAACACAATAATCGAATTGGAAGAGACATTGGAGATAATCTTCTCTAATTCCCTGCTTAAGGAAGCCGCGGATCTATATCTAGGAGTGTTCAACCTTGGAGACCTAGACTGGGAGCGTTCAACCTACCCTTGAAGAATGTTTGGAGACTTCAGTTGGTCCAGAATGCAGCCCAAATACACCCATGTAACACCATCACACCAGATTATGTATGGGACGGTCTCATGCCACACGCGTCCCAGTGACTGATTAGAGCCCACAGAGTCAGCCTTCTCCAGGTCCCGTCAGTCAAGCAATGCTGACTAGAGGGGCCATGGGGAAGGGCCTTCTCTGTGGTGGCTCCGGTCTTCTGGAACCAACTCCCCCCAGAGATGCACACAGCCCCCACCCCCTGGCCTTCCAAAAGGCTTTAAAAACATGGCTTTGATGGCAGGCCTGGGGCCGTTGAGCGGTACACTCTGCTGCAGCCAGTAGTAATGAATGAGAGATGTACAAATGCTTTTAATATTGGCGTTTTAAATTTTGTATTTTTTATTGCTGTATGCTGCCATGAGTCTGTCAAGAGATGGGTGGACTATAAATTTCAGTAGATAGATAGATAGATAGATAGATAGATAGATAGATAGATAGGTAGGTAGGTAGGTAGGTAGGTAGGTAGACAGACAGACAGACAGACAGACAGATAGATAGATACTAGATAGATACTAGATAGATAGATAGATAGGTAGGTAGGTAGATGATAGATAGATAGATAGATAGATAGGTAGGTAGGTAGACAGACAGACAGACAGACAGACAGACGGATAGATACTAGATAGATAGATAGGTAGATAGGTAGGTAGGTAGGTAGATAGATACTAGATAGATAGGTAGGTAGATAGATAGATAGATGATAGATAGGTAGGTAGGTAGGTAGGTAGATACTAGATAGGTAGATAGATAGATAGATAGATAGGTAGATAGGTAGATAGGTAGGTAAATAGATAGATACTAGATAGATAGATAGATAGATAGATAGGTAGGTAGGTAGGTAGATGATAGATAGTTAGTTAGATAGATAGATAGATAGATAGATAGATAGATAGATAGATAGATAGATAGATAGATAGATAGATAGATAGATAGATAGATAGATTTAAGCCTTGTGGACTTCAAATCTACTGGCTGGGGAATTCTGGGAGCTGAAGTTCACAAGTTTTAAAGTTCCCAAAGTTGGAGATCCTCCTTACCCTATAATCATTTCTGAAGATCATACTTTTTAAACTTTCTGGACAAATGGCTGTGCAGGGTCTTCTTGAAAAGCTATTTAAGCACCCACAACTTCTGAAGACAAAAGCCTTTCCACTGATTCATTATTCTCAGGGTCAAGTTGATCCCAGTAAAATTGTAGTGACATGGAAAAATAGACCTCCCATCTTTCGTTACCAATGTTCAACAAAGAATGTTCTTTCTGCACCAGCTCAGGAAGTTCAAACTGCCCAAGGAGCTGCTGACCCAGTTCTACAGAGGAATCATTGAGTCTGTCATCTGCACCTCCATAACTGTCTGGTTTGGTTCTGCAACCCAACAGGACCGACACAGATTTCAGAGGAGAGTCAAAACTGCGGAAAAAACAATGACTGCCAACCTGCCTTCCATTGAGGACTTGTAGACTGCACGAGTCAAAAAGTGGGCCGTGAAAATATCTACAAACCCCTTGCATCCTGGACATAAACTGTTTCAACTCCTACCCTCAAAACGACACTATAGAGCAGTGCACACCAAAATAATGAGACACAAGAATAGTTTTTTCCCAAACACCATCACTCTGCTAAACAAATATTTCCCTCAAATCTGTCAAACTATTTGCTAAGTCTGCACTATTACTATTAGTTTTTTCTCACCATTCCTATCACCCATCTCCTCCCACTTAGGACTGTATGACCGTAACTTGTTGCTTGCATCCTTAAGATTTTTTATTAATATTGATTGTTTCCTCATTGCTTATTTGACCCCTATGACAATCATTAAGTGTTGTATCTCATGATTCTTGACAAATGTATATTTTCTTTTATAGAAACATAGAAACATAGAAGACTGACGGCAGAAAAAGACCCCATGGTCCATCTAGTCTGCCCTTTTACTATTTCCTGTATTTTATCTTACAATGGATATATGTTTATCCCAGGCATGTTTAAATTCGGTTACTGTGGATTTACCAACCACGTCTGCTGGAAGTTTGTTCCAAGGATCTACTACTCTTTCAGTAAAATAATACTTTCTCATGTTGCCTTTGATCTTTCCCCCAACTAACTTCAGATTGTGTCCCCTTGTTCTTGTGTTCACTTTCCTGTTAAAAACACTTCCCTCCTGAACCCTATTTAACCCTTTAACATATTTAAATGTTTCGATCATGTCCCCCCTTTTCCTTCTGTCTTCCAGACTATACAGATTGAGTTCATTAAGTCTTTCCTGATATGTTTTATACTTCAGACCTTCCACCATTCTTGTAGCCCGTCTTTGGACCCGTTCAATTTTGTCAATATCTTTTTGTAGGTGAGGTCTCCAGAACTGAACACAGTATTATTCCAAATGTGGTCTCACCAGCGCTCTATATAAGGGGATCACAATCTCCCTCTTCCTGCTTGTTATACCTCTAGCTATGCAGCCAAGCATCCTACTTGCCTTTCCTACTGCCCGACCACACTGCTCACCCATTTTGAGACTGTCAGAAATCACTACCCCTAAATCCTTCTCTTCTGAAGTTTTTGCTAACACAGAACTGCCAATGCAATACTCAGATTTAGGATTCCTTTTCCCAAAGTGCATTATTTTACATTTGGAAACATTAAACTGCAGTTTCCATTGCTTTGACCATTTATCTAGTAACGCTAAATCATTTACCATATTACAGACCCCTCCAGGAATATCAACCCTATTGCACACTTTAGAGTCATCGGCAAATAGGCAAACCTTCCCTACCAAACCTTCCCCTATGTCACTCACAAACATATTAAAAAGAATAGGACCCAGAACAGACCCTTGTGGCACACCGCTTGTAACCTGTCTCTGCTCAGAATACTCGCCATTAACAATAACTCTCTGATGTCTATGCTTCAGCCAGCTTGAAATCCACTGAACTATCCAGGGGTTAAGTCCAATCTTCACTAATTTATCTATCAGCTCTTTATGTGGAACCGTATCAAAGGCTTTGCTGAAGTCCAGATAGGCAATATCCACGGCACCACCTTGATCCAACACCTTTGTGACATAGTCAAAGAACTCAATGAGATTAGTCTGACACGATTTGCCTTCAGTAAAGCCATGCTGATTTGGGTCCAATAAGTTATTGTTTTTTAGATGCTGATTTATCCTCTTTTTGAGTAGAGTCTCCATCATTTTAACTACAACTGATGTCAAGCTAACTGGCCTGTAGTTTCCAGCTTCTTCTCTACTGCCCTTCTTGTGGATAGGCACAACACTGGCCATTCTCCAATCCTCAGGAACATCTCCTGTTAACAGGGATTGGTTAAACAAATCAGTCAGGGGGGTAGCAATGACAGATCTGAGTTCTTTAAGAACTCTGGGATGGATGCCATCTGGACCCATTGCCTTATTTATCTTTAATCTTTCAAGTTCTTCTAAGACATCGGCTTCTAAGATCACTGGAGCTGAATCCGTACAGCTGGAAGCAATGCTATATCCCTCTATAGTATTATTTTGTAAGGTGTCCTTTGAGAAAACTGAACAGAAGTAGCTATTGAAATGGTCAGCGATCTCCTTATTCCCATTAATGCATGTATTATTCCCGGTACTAAGCTTTGTGATGCTGCAGTTTTTCTTCTTCCTATCACTAATATATCTGAAGAAGGTTTTATCCCCCTTCTTTACAGATTTTGCTATTTCTTCCTCTTTTGAGGCTTTAGCAGCATATATTATCTGTTTCGCCTCCTTCTGTCTCATTTTATACACCTCTCTATCAGCTATACTTCCAGACTCTTTATACCTCCTATAGGCAGCCTTTTTTTCATTGACTATAGCCCTTACATCATTGCTAAACCATAGCGGTTTCTTCTTCCTTTTACCTTTAGTTACTTGCTTTACATAAAGTCTTGTGGCTTTTAAGATGGCCTTTTTTAATACAGTCCACTGGGTGCTCGCTCCTGCCATTTTATCCCTCCCCTTTAATTCATTATTTAAATATTCCCCCATTGCATTAAAATTTGTTTTTCTGAAATCCAATACTTTGGTTGCAGTATAGGATTGCTCACAATCAGTTTTTACATCAAACCACAAACATAGATGGTCGCTGCAACCTAAATTTTCTCCCACCTTGACCTCTGAAACCCGATTCCCATTTGTAAAAACTAAATCTAGAATATTCTCCCCTCTAGTTGGTGTCTTAACTAGCTGTGCCATAGCTGCTCCTGTAAAGGCCTCTACTATATTCTTACTTTTGCATGTAAGGGCACTGGGGATATTCCAGTCAACATCAGGCATGTTGAAATCACCCATAACCACAATATCTCCCTTTACTGCCATTTGGGTAATTTCATCCACCATCTTGTTGTCATGTTCCTCAGATTGCCCTGGAGGCCTATAGATCACCCCAATTCTAATGACAGAACCGTCTTTATTTTGCATGCAAATCCAGAGGGTCTCCAGATCTTTACATGTATTTTGAATTAGTATTGTTTTTAGACTTTCTTTAACATAAATGGCTACTCCACCTCCCCTTCTCTCTATTCTATCCTTCCTATACAGTGTATATCCTGGTATGGATATTTCCCATTCATTGGAATCCTTAAACCATGTCTCAGTTATGGCAACCAGATCCAAATTATCTCTAGATATTATGGCCATTAACTCACAGAGCTTGTTGCTCAAGCTTCGAGCATTCGTGCACATTACCTGAAGAACATTATTTTCATTATTAGTTTGCCCCTTATCATCAACAACTACATCTATTTTATTTTCAGCTCCCTTTTCATAAGCTTCCAGAAACTGATGTATCCTCATTGGTCGGGGACAGAAATCCTCCACATCTGGTACATCTCTGTCCCCTTTAACTAGTTTAAATGCCTGTCCAAAAAAGCTCTGAATTCCTCACCGAGCACCTGGGTACCTCTGTATGATGGATGCAAACCATCCCTCTTAAACAACTCCCTATTAGACCATCTACTGACATCATGACTTACATAACCAAAACCTTCAGCTTTACACCACTGCCTTAACCACACATTAAACTCTCTGATACAACTTGTTTTACCCTCCTGGCCACAAACCGGTAACACCTCTGAGAAAGTCACTGAATCAGTTATTTTACCCAGCTCCACACTTAGACTTTGAAAATCTCTTTTTACTACATTAACATTTCTCTGGGACAGATTGTTTGTGCCAAGATGCACCACCACATCAACTTTATTACCTTTACTCACAGCCCTGACAATGTTTGTAATCCGCCTCCTGTCCCTGTGGGCAGTGGCTCCTGGAAGACACCTCATCACCTTCACCACATCCTTCCTCTGTCCCAAATCAACACCTCTGACAATCGAGTCACCCACAAGAACATGTGTCCTCTCTTTATTTCTACTAACTGGACTTGGTTTGGTGACACTATGTTCCTCATTTACAACAACTTCTCCTTTGAACATCCCCTCATTCTCCGCCTGAGGGGCCTTGCTAATATCTACAACATCCTTACTATTTAAATCCGCAAGAACATTATAGGAGTTGGATACAGAGAGACCAAAATTGTTATGTTTTTGTTCAACTGCACGTAATCTTCCTGAACCAACAGTTGTCCAAACAGCCCTCCTCCTCGGGGGGCGCTGAGAGCACTGTGTACACTGAGAGCATTTGCACCGTAGACAAATTCCTTGTGGGTCAATCACACTTGGCCAATAAAGAATTCTATTCTCTATTCTATTAGGTTGGTTCCCCAGAAAGATGGTTATCCAAATTGCTTCACATTCTCAGAAATTTAAGATATTCATTGAGCCAACTATTTTATTGATTAGATATCCATAGAAGCATGCTGGGATCCCTTTTCTGGAGAAAGCTGGAATTAGAAAATTTGGAAAGTGTGACTTTCAAAAGCAATTCATTTTTTTCCCCTTCATGATTTCTTCATCTTAAAAAAACAACTTGTGAAGTTATGGGGAAGCCTGGTTTTATTACAGAACAATTTGAAAAGAAGAGGAAGAAAAAGAAGGAATACCGTATTTAATGAAAAAGAAAAGCACTCCAAATCTAAAGTGATTTCCCCATAGCAGAATATTACGGAAAAGGAAAAACCTTTCCTTTGTTTCCGTTACCATATTTTTGGTGAATTTAAGATGACCTTTCTCTTAAGCCTTATTTGGACAAAAACGCTAAATCATTTTTTTTTTACTAAATACAGGAAAGGAAGCTATTATGTCAATATTTTCTTTAACATTTAATGTAAATCCAAGTCTAGAACACTTTCTCCTATTCAGTTAGCAGTGTGCCTTTTTTATTCCTTGTAAAAACCAGAGAATATTGATTTCAGGCAACTGCCAGAATGATATTAATCATATTCCCAAAGTGGAATTTCTGAATTATATAGGTGTGTGGGGAGGAATTGATTTCAGAAACTTGGTAATTAATATTTATCGTATCACTAAATACCTGGATAACGATTAAGTTGATCAAAAATATTGTTGCCATGAAAGCAGGGTGGATACTGTTTTGGGGCACAAGGGACAGGATGGCCAAAACCTTTTCTGAACCCGAACGCAAAAATAGATACCTGCATGAGATTCAGGATGGAATTTCATGCAAAAAAAAAGGTGCTGTTTTTAAAAATTGACCATATCAGGTACCCAGGGAAGAAAACTCCTGATGCTGAGATCAGCGATACCTGGAGCCAAGTAGAAAAAAAAATTAACTCAAACATAAACATGGACACTGGCATGATATTTTGGTTGGAATTTCTTGCTTAAAAATAGTGCTTATCAATCTTTCTCAGAGAGTTTTGCTTCATTTTAAAACCTTTCTTGCTACAATTGTGAAGCGAATCACTGCAGTTGATTGGTTAGTAACCCGGTCAGTAAGTGAATTCTGGTCATACAGATTAGATTAGATTAGATTTATTGGATTTATATGCCGCCTCTCTCTGTAGACTTGGGGCGGCTCACAACAATGGTGAAAAACAATACATAGTAACAAATCTAATATTTAGCAATCTAAATTACAGTTTTAGGTTAAAAAAAAAAATCCAACGGAAACCCCAATATATAAAAAACAAGCACACAATCAAATCATACACAGAAACTACATGGGCAAGGGGAGATGTTTCAATACCCCTATGCCTGATGGCAGAGGTGGGTTTTAAGGAGTTTCCGAAAGGCAAGGAGGGTGGGGGCAATCCTAATCTCTGGGGGGAGCTGGTTCCAGAGGGTAGGAGCCACCACAAAGAAGGCTCTTCCCCTGGGTCCCGCCAGATGACATTGTTTATTCGACGGGACCCAGAGAAGGCCCACTCTGTGGGACCTAACCGGTCGCTGGGATTCGTGCAGCAGAAGGTGGTCCCGGAGATATTCTGGTCTGATACATTTGAGAACATGGTGCAAAATTTAAAGACAGAAGATAAAACTCCATCCCATGTTAATTTTTCTACTAGTAAGGGTGAGGATTGTATGAATCCTTTGAATTCTGCAACTCCTGATTCTTTGAATGGCCAGTAAGGGTAAATCAGAACAGAAATCACAGGAGTAGTTTTTAAATTAGCAGCCTTGGAAGCAAAAGGACTTACGTTTCTAACAAACTGTGCACAGTTGTTTTATTTGCCTTCCAGAAACCTAAGATTTCCCCCCAAACCCCTCATCAGTTCTGACTGGCTCATTAAGGGAAGACAAATGGTTCACTTTAGGGATTGTTTGCAACCAGCCAACGACTTGGACTTGGACGGAGTGAATTCATCGGAGCAATTTTCAGGAAGGTCGTATGTGATGAAGTGATTACAAAAGCCAAAACCTGGCTATAGTTATAAAACACTTTTGACTTTAAGAAGCTGAACTTATCCTTTGCTGTTAAATTATTCCTCCGATTCCCTTAGATTTCTCTCAAGGGCCTAGCCTATGTTTGGCACTGATAAGAGGCTTAAAAAAGAAAGTAAATTGATTTTCCAGTGTTGTTTTATGCTCCGTGAAAAAGTGGGGGGAAAGTTTAGAATAGGCAAATTTTAATCCAACCTTTTATTAATAGGTTAAGTATACAATATGCAAAAATGCTTACAGAGGTGGGGTCTGGCTTCAGTGATGGAATTGGGGAGCTGAGACATTTGTGCTTCCATCATTTGTCATCCGTCTGGAACCCATACCGCGTTTCAGACATACTCTAGAAAATGTCCATAGGTACTTTACTAGAAGAACCCTCCACTCCTCCATTCACAACAGAATACCCTATGCAACCAGGCTTACAATCCTAGGTTTAGAAAGCTTAGAACTACGTCACCTTAAACATGACCTATGCATAGCCCATAAAATCATCTGCTACAACTTCCTTGCTGTCAACGACTACTTCAGCTTCAACCACAACAACACACGAGCACACAACAGATACAAATGTAAAGTAAACCACTCTAAATTTGACTGCAGGAAATACAACTTTAGTAACTGAGTAATTGATGCATGAAACTCACTACCAGACTTTGTAGTATCATCACCTAACCTCCAAAAGTTTACCCTTATAGACTATCCACTATTGACCTCTCCTGATTCCTAAGAGGTCAGTAAGGGGCGTCCATAAGTGCACCAGTATGCCTTCCGTCCCCTGTCCTAAGGTTTCCCTCTTACTAGTATCATGTATATAAATATTATTATATCTTTGTATACCACCAATACGTATAAAACAAAACAAAATAAATTAAAAATAAATAAAATTTCCACAATTTTCCTGATCTGTTGCTATGTTGAAATCTTTTTACTTTATGGATATTGGCATGCATGACAAAAATTATCTCTCTCTCTCTCTCTCTCTCTCTCTCTCTCTCTCACACACACACACACACACACACACACACACAAATCTTTCACTGTATATTTTAGAAATCTTGATTCTGTTCAAAGAAGGAATGAGATCCTTTGTGGGTGTGTTCACAGCCGTGACAATATCTCTCATTCTCTTGCAAGAAGCCCAGCTGAACTTGGCAGTCTCAATGATGTCCTCCCCCCTCCAATCTGCACCCCCCCCCCAGGTTAAAACTTGAAATAGCTTTATATGAGCCGTCTTTGAAATCAACCCTTCTCTTTTTATCTGATTGGACTTCCTCTCTTGCTATTCCTTGACTTCTGCACAATCCCAAAGGGCTGGGAATTTGCATATCTGAAGGAGGAAATATCCAGTAATAATAATGAAAATGTATGCCTGCTAAGATTCCATCCAAGGCAGTGCATTTTCTGAAATTAAAAGAGAAATACACTTAAAAGTGCAGAACAGGGTAATAGCAAGTTTTCTTGTTATGATGAGCCAGATTTAGAAAGAAGGAAGAGGTTGGGCTAGAAGATAGAAACATAGAAACATAGAAACATAGAAGACTGATGGCAGAAAAAGACCTCATGGTCCATCTAGTCTGCCCTTATACTATTTCCTGTATTTTATCTTACAATGGATATATGTTTATCCCAGGCATGTTTAAATTTGGTTACTGTGGATTTACCAACCACGTCTGCTGGAAGATCTCCAAGGTCCCTTCCTGTTCTATTCTATTCTGTTCTGTTCTATTCTATTCTATTCTAATTCTAGGAAGCATCATGCCTAGAGATGAATTGGGCTGAAAATCCATGATATCAATTATTTTTGTCTTGGACACAAATATTGTCCACACTTCAGGTTATTTGCTAATAATTTTAGAGCAGCTGCCTTCACTGAAGTAGAGATGGTTACCCTAGTTAGATCCATGGCTGAGGGTTGAACACAATTTAGGCTTGTAAGGAATTGCACAAAGGACATCCATGGATTCTCCATGTTGATGTATAAGTCTTCAGAGAAGGGTGGTATACAAGTCTAATAAATAATAATAATAATAATAATAATAATAATCAATAATCAATAATGATAATAAACCAAAGCCTGGTGTGCAAAAGCTTTTGATTAACCACATTTGTCCTTTTTTAAAAAAATGCCCATAGAAACTTTATTCAGATCTTGATCGGTAGCAAGCTTCTGTTTTTTTAAATATATTTTTATTAAATTTTATTACAACAACAACAACAAAAATTACTTAAAGAAAAAGTGCCCAACACCAATAAACTCCATCACCATTTAGGGGGTTAAATTATTTGCAATAAGTTTCAATTTATTCCTTAGCTCCGGTTTACATTTCTTTACATAAAAAAAGTGATTGGAATTTATTTTTCACATTGTTGTCATAAATTCTACTTAAGGTATAATTTTTCACCTTATTCCATCGTGCCATAAGCTTCTCCAATTTATTTTCATCAAAGTTATTTAATCTTATTTCCATAATTTCGAAGTGGATGTGGTCCACCATGTACCAGTACCAATTCTGGATTGTCCATTTATTGCTATCCTTCCACCCTAATACCACTACTGCTTGAGCGCTTTCCAAAGCCACAACATTTGTCCTTTAAAGGGTTGTGTCCCAAAACATCTACGAAACCAACCAATGTACATTTTCCCTAAGAAAACTTTGCAAAAATATCTCTTGGTCTGAATCTCCTAATTCCATATTTCTGAAAGGACCCTTTGATAGGCATTAATTCTGAAAACAAACGGTGGACTTGAAAAAACTTTTAGTACAGTGAAAAGAGAAAGGGGAAAGAGTCGGAGGAAAGAAGGCTAAGCTGCAGAATGTTTTAATTGTGACTTGGAAACTTTATAAACAAAATAAAAGAAAGCTTCGTGTTTAATCACGAACTTGACCAGAACAATAATTATGATAAATCCTTTGTCAGCTCAAAACCCCTTTTGGAGGTAAGAGGAAATCAGTGCACGTTTTCAAGACAATTGTTCAGTAGAAATGCTTTCCAGCTTTTCTGACATATGGAATTCTACGTGGTTTGTAATCAGACGCTCTCCAAATCACACTTGTTCAATTGCTAAACTTCTTGGCAGTTTAACATAAACAAACCTTGACTTCATTAAATTGCTTTATTTTGTAAAGAAAAAAAAAAGAGGCTCTCTAATTAGTTGCAACAGCTGAAGCTTAAGAATTTAAACACATCAAGAGCCGGATTTTTCAAAAGGTATGAAAAACCCCACCGAACTGACCATTAAACGTTTTGCGCGGCTGGGTGGATGCAGCCTAGAAATAATGAAATATTTTGCAACCTATCTTTGCTTGGATCTGGAAAATATCACACAGCAGGATCTTGTAAACAAAGCAAGGAGCACAAATCAACAAACACCTGTTTATTTTTAAAAATGAAAAGACTTTAGTGTGACAATATTGGAAACAGGGGAAGGAACACTTCCAACAATTGAAGATTTCTTCTTCCTTCCTATTTAAGAAAAAATACTCCTCAAAACTCAACAACATAAGTATCCTCTGACTTGGGCAACCTTCCAGCTTAATTTATACCATGTTTTTCACCCATCTGGAACACATTTTTTTGTGCACAAGTCTCCAGAACATGTGAAATCATATGTGGGAGTGGATAACCCACACATCCCAACTCTTAAACATGCACAGAAAACCCAGGATCATATGATTTATGAGATGAATGAAGATTTCTTCGATTCATGGTTTGATAGACTGTGTGAACCTGGCCAGTGTGGCTTATTCAACAAACGGTGATTAAAACAAACCACAAAAACGTAGTTGTGACAGCCTAAAGTAATATTTCTTGCAGAGGAGATCCTGTGGTCTAGAGCAGTGGTCCCCAACGTTTTTTCCACCAAGGACCAGTTTCAGCAAGACAATTTTTCTATGGCCCAGTGGGGGCGGAAAGGGGCGTGGTTGGGGGCGGGATTAAGCATTGGGGTGCTGGTCCTCCCCGCCCCTCTTTCCCGCCATCGTCCTGTGGCCGGCAGAACCTGCCTCCCAAGCCCTCTTGCCCAGCGGGAGCTAAGCGCTGGAGAGAGGGGGTCAGGCTGGCCCTCCTGCCTCCCCCCAGCCAAAAACGCAAAAGCGCCCCGCGGCAGAAGCCAAAAGAGGCTTGAGCCTCTTGGTCCTTCCCGCCCCTCTGTCCCATCCATCGTCCTGTGGCCGGCAGAACCTGCCTCCCGAGGCCTCTTGCCCGGCGGGAGGCGAAGCGCTGGAGGGAGGGGGTGGCGGCATGAGGGCCGGCAGCTGCTGACTCCACGGACCGGTGCAACATGCCCCGCGGCCCGGTACTGGTCCGCGGCCCGGTGGTTGGGGACCCCTGGTCTAGAGGTTAAAACTGCTGTCTTGCAAGGCAGACCCCACAGGTTCAAATCCCGGTAAGGGTATGGTTAGCTGAAGAAAGCAAAAGAGTTTGAAATAGAAGTAATATTTCTTAACCTTGGCCATTTCAAGATGCTTAGGCTTCAATCCATCTTAAAGGACCAAGATTGACAATCATCGATAAGAGGGTATCTAACTCATTCTCTATGTCTCTGGCTAATGCTGACATATCATCCTCATCTCTACTACTACTACATTCCTCGCAGGAGCATCTCAAGGAACATCTGGGTTGAAAGGATTGGCTGGTGACATCACCATTGCCCAAGGGATGCCTGGAGAAGCTCCTTTCATATCCCTGATTTTCCCACCAAGATGGTACATGTTTATCTACTTGTGTTGCATCTCTACTTACTGTCAATCAAAACCGAAAGACACAAGCACTTCGTTCAAAATAAGTCTGTGGATGATCATGGCACATGTACTAGTTGGGAGAATTCTGGGAATTGAAGTCCTCCATCTTCAAGCAGCCAAGACTGAGGAAGACTATGCTCAAGAGTTCCACAGCAAGTGGGAAGATCAACCTTTGACCCTCTGAAGAACTCCATGGTCCACCAAACACACTTCGCCAAAATTGGGTTGGAAGGAGAGTTAAGACATTGAAACTCTGGACAAAGTACAGAAGAGGGCAACCAGAATGATAAAGGGACTAGAAACCAGAAACTATGAGGAAAGGTGGCAGGACCTGGGCATGGATAGTCTAGTGATGAGGAGGTCTGGGGAGGACATGATAGCAGTCTTCAAATACTTGAGGGGCTGCCGCAGTGAGGAGGGAGTCACAGTGTTTTCCAAAGCACCAGAGGGACAGACAAGGAGCAACGGATGGAAGATGACCAAGGAGAGATTCAACCTAGAAATAAGGAAGAACTTTCTGATGGTGAGAGCGATCAACCGGTGGAATGGCCTGCCTGCGGAAGTCATGAATTCCCCAACATAGGAGACCTTCAAGAAGAGACTGGACTGCTATATGTCTGGGATGGTATAGGGTCTCCTGCACTCGCAGGGGGTTAGACTAGAAGACCCACAGGGTCCCTTCCAACACAAACCTCAAATAAAATAAATAAAGTACAACTTGAAAGCTAACTGGAAACTGCAGTTTAATGTTTCCAAATGTAAAATAATGCACTTGGGGAAAAGGAATCCTCAATCTGAGTATTGCATTGGCAGTTCTGTGTTAGCAAAAACTTCAGAAGAGAAGGATTTAGGGGTAGTGATTTCTGACAGTCTCAAAATGGGTGAGCAGTGTGGTTGGGCGGTAGGAAAAGCAAGTAGGATGCTTGGCTGCAAAGCTAGAGGTATAACAAGCAGGAAAAGGGAGATTGTGATTGTTGTATCTTGAAATGGCTACCTTGTATTTCCTGTAAATAGTTTGTCCCGTCTCTCAGCGCTGTCTGAGCCGAAGCAGGAAGTCGCTCCTGATTGGCTCAGACGCGGCTGGCTCTTGCTTTGGCGGGAGCCGCAAATGTATAAAAGAAGCGGCTTTTCCAAGCAGAGTCAGTCGGTACTCGCTGAATTGTCACTTGCCTTGCTGAGCTGTCACTTGTTCTCTGAGCTGAATAAAAGTACCGATTTGTTTGAACCCTGTCTCTGGGTCTACTTCACTGGCGACGAACGGACGGAAGAAACATCGCGTGCAACATGAGCAAAGTCCAGATCGGCCAGGCTTCGGAACTCTTCGACCCCGAAAAAACGTCCTGGGACGAATACATGGCTACCTTCGAGATCTTCCTCGAGGCAGCAGGGATACAGGACGCCGAAGCCGATCGCAGACGGGCTATTTTTCTGAATTACTGCGGCCCAGAAATCCGTGGCCTCGCCCAGACTCTCACCGACCCGCAGCCAGCAAGAACCGTCGCTTGGGACGTCCTACAAGACAAGTTAGCGAGCCATTTCAAACCGACCAAACCAGCCATGGTTTTTCGGCATCAGTTCTCTATGATGGCTCAGAAGGAAACAGAATCAATCAACCAGTTTACAATGCGACTTCGGACGGTGCTTGCACAATGCAAGTTTAAAGACCCGGAAGCTCGCCTCACCGATGCCTTGGTTTTTGGCATGAGAAGCGCCACGGTGAGGAACAAACTCCTCACCGAAGACGAGCCGACTCTACAAACCGTAATTAAACTAGCGCAAACCGCAGAAGCCGCCGACGCAGCAGCTAGAGAATTGAAAGAACACGGAAGTCGAGAACTCATCGCCAAGATTGACTCCGCGTCTCCCCGCGCCGTGGAATCAGACGACCCCAGCCAACCAGCTCACAACGGGGACAACTGCTTCCTGGTACAAGACCAGCCGAGACACCACAGAGCTACTCACCCAGCCCCCTGCGCGGGCTGCCGGGGAAACCACCAGCGCCATCGATGCCCCTTCCGAGACGCCACATGCCGCCGCTGCAACCGTCGAGGCCACATCGCCATCGCATGCAGAGCAACGGCACCAGAGGAGACATTCGCCACACCGCAATACCAACGACCACAAAACCAGACCCCCCAACCGCGAGAAAATCGACCGTTCCGCTATTCGGGTCAAAGGAACTACTCAACCGCTAACTTCAGTGATCCCCTTATATAGAACGCTGGTGAGACCACATTTGGAGTACTGTGTTCAGTTCTGGAGACCTCACCTACAAAAAGATATTGACAAAATTGAACGGGTCCAAAGATGGGCTACAAGAATGGTGGAAGGTCTTAAGCATAAAACATATCAGGAAAGACTTAATGAACTCAATATGTATAGTCTGGAGGACAGAAGGAAAAGTGGGGACGTGATCGAAACATTTAAATATGTTAAAGGGTTAAATAAGGTTCAGGAGGGAAGTGTTTTTAATAGGAAAGTGAACACAAGAACAAGGGGACACAATCTGAAGTTAGTTGGGGGAAAGATCAAAAGCAACGTGAGGAAATATTATTTGACTGAAAGAGTAGTAGATCCTTGGAACAAACTTCCAGCAGACGTGGTTGGTCAATCCACAGTCACTGAATTTAAACATGCCTGGGATAAACAAATATCCATTGTAAGATAAAATACAGGAAATAGTATAAGGGCAGACTAGATGGACCATGAGGTCTTTTTCTGCCGTCAGTCTTCTATGTTTCTATGTTTCTATGTTTCTAACATAGCTGTTTGAAGTTTATCCCAACAAGGCTGAGTAGGAGGAATTGGCCACATGGACAGGACTGAACAGAAAGATTTGTTCATGGCATCATCAAGGGCCAGAGAAGAAGAATATCTTGTTTTCCTCAACAGATAAGAAGGCCATGGTCTGATCATTAAAGTCCACATGCCACTTTCCCCTAAACATTTAGCAGATCCTCCCAAATCAGCTCGAAAAGCCGGTGTACTTTTCCACTCTTAACCATCACCATGAAACCGCACGGGTGGAAACAGGGTGGAGTGGTAGGGAGGGATGAAAGCTTAGGCAGACCATCTCATTTCCTTGCCCGATGCTTCAGATAGGAGACAAAGGCCGCCTCAGTTCCCCTTCCGAAGACAGGCAGCACCCAGGCCTCCGTTGGGCTGAAACGTTGATCAAAGCCGCGCTGTGAAACGCAACGATCCCTTTGCTAGTGGCCCATGTTGACTTAAGGCATACTTCCCAAATCCCCTTCTTCCCCCAGAACTTTTGACCACTCGGTTTCTGAAAAGAAGAAGGCTTGCATTCGATACCTCCTCGCTAGGCCTGGGTCTTACCAGGGAGTTAAAACAGGGCTTTCCTGTATTATAATTATAAAAGAATCAAACGTATTCATAAAAATGTTGGGACAGGCCCAGATAGGAAACATATGTGGTATCCTTTCAGGCTCCTGTAAGAAAAACAGTTAATTAACTCTGGACCCCGGGAAAGAGGGACGTTGGGCTTTCCCTCCTAGATTCGGTTCCCAATTGCTCACATTAATGCCAGCCTGTTTTAACTCAAGCTTTCCCCTCCCTTCCGAGGAGGAGAGAAAGCCCTCGCCATTTAAATGACGGTGGGGAGAAACCACAATATCTCCCTGTGATTCAGCCGTCACTTCAAATTGATCCTGTCACCCTGCCCTGTAAATGGCACCTTGTGGGTTTGTTCTCAAGTGGCCTGACTGGGTTACTGAATTCACCCATTTTGTGGGGGTGTGCATGCACCTGGGCTTAAATCACGAAGGAATCTCACCAAGGATAACATTGATAAGGATCTCACCAAGGATAACATGGGGCTACCCTTGAAGATAACATGGGCCTTCTCCGGGTCCCGTCAACTAAACAATGTTGGTTGGCGGGGCCCAGGGGAAGAGCCTTCTCTGTGGCGGCCCCGGCCCTCTGGAACCAACTCCCCCCAGAGATTAGAATAGCCCCCACCCTCCTTGCCTTTTGTAAGCTCCTCAAAACCCACCTCTGCCATCAGGCATGGGGGAACTAAGATAATCTTTCCCCCTAGGCTTCTACAATTTATGCATGGTATGTTTGTATGTATGATTGGTTTTATAACAAGGGTTTTTAGCTGTTTTAGTATTGGATTTTTACATTCTGTTTTTATCACTGTTGTTAGCCGCCTCGTGTCCACGGAGAGGGTCGGCATACAAATCCAATAAATAAATAAATAAAATAAATAAGAGTGTTTGGAGACTACAGTTGGTCCAGAATGCAGCTGCACGAGCTGTTGTTGGTGCGCCAAGATAATAATAAAAGACCTTTATTACAGTCAAAGACCATCAATATAATAAAAAACAGAACATCCAAGAACCGTTTCAGATTTTTCGAATCTAGACATTTTAGTATCTCTTTGATCCTAGTAGCAGATTCTTGGGTGATAAATGTAGTCATTGACTTTACAGCAGCTCGTTGACCATCCAAAGTTGGTCGTCACCCAAGTCAACAAAGACATGCTAGGTGTTGAGGTTCTTGGACATCTGGAGACAAATGACTTACAGAATTCATGACTTTTGGCCGATCAACCAAAATTGACCCATTGTAAATATACGAAAGATGTACATATCTCGCTATGGTGAAGGCACACATTTGCGACCAATCCCCACTGCTGCTGTGCAGAATCTAGCCACCTGTGTGTAATTATGACCCATTCATCTTTAAGCAACCACTGGAGATAGGTAGTGTCTGAGTGGCCAGGATACCTTGCAATTAGTGGCAAAATATCTCATCACCAGCTCAGGGTTGACTCAGCCTTCCGTCCTTCCGAGGTGGGTTAAATGAGGACCCGGATTGTGGGGGCAATATACTGGCTCTGTTAAAGAAGTGCTATTGCTGACATGTTGTAAGCCACCCTGAATCTAAGAAGAAGAGCAGCATTAAAAAAATTGAATAAAATAAAATAAATAAATAAATAAATACATTACATTTTGTCAGCCAGGGGGCTAGAGTCTAATGGCTCCAAGCCTCGCAGCATAAATGTTTCTTGTGAAAGGCAGGGAGGGTGGGGGTAGTACAGATCTCTGGGGGAAGCCGATTCCAGAGGGCTGGGGCCAACACAGAGAAGGCTCTTCCCCTAGGCCCCGCCAAGTGACATTGCCTAGTAGATGGGACCTGGAGGAGGCAGAATCTCTGGGACCTGACCGGTTGCTGGGACTCATACGGCAAGAGGCGGTCCCGCAAGTAATCTGGTCCGATGCCAGGTAGGGCTTTATAGGTCATAACCAACACTTCGAATTGCATCTGGAAACCAATCGGCAACCAATGCAATCCGCGGAGTGCTGGAGAAACATGGGCATACCTGGGAAGGCCCATGATTGCTCGCGCGGCTGCATTTTGCACGATTTGAAGTTTCCGAACTCTCTTCAAAGGTAGGCCCAATGAATCCATTGACATTCAGTGACTGAGTAAGGAAGTGAGGAGTTTTCTTAACGATTACATTTACAAAAAAAAAACAAAATTATTTTCAGAGTTAAAGTACAAAATGAAGAAATATTAAGAAGAAAGAATATCACAACCATCAAACAAGAAAGGAGCCATTTCCCCCCTTTTCAAGAGATGCAGTAGTTTTGACATTCCAAGAAACCCCACACACAAAAAGGCAAAAATGCAGAAAATTACATGGGTTTTTCTTCCAGCAATCTTAGTCCTGGGAGAAAAGTGATTTTGTATGCTAATGACCCTTTCTCTCAAATGGCTGACATTTTCTTACAATGCACTTAAGTACAGTTTGTTTTGCTTTCTGTCTCCACAACAATTACAACAAGGGTTTTTTTCCTTTTTTTTTCTAAATGGATGAACTGCTCCTTGCCAAAACGCCATTTCCTCTCATTCCCCCTCCCCATTTTTTTTAAAAAAAATAATAATAAAAAAAGACAGAGCAATTTGATCTATTCCTCTGCGGCCTGGGGAAGCATTTTCCAATAGTGTAAAAATGAAAATAAACAACAATGAACTTCTGTTAAGAAGAAAAACTGCTTTTTAATGTTGTCCCTGAAGCCAACCAGGGCTTCTGACTTCTTTCTCCCAAACAGATCAGCACGTACAACCCTGGTTGAGACAGTCTTGGGATGTTTCTCAATAAAGGAAAAATAGAACCCTGTAAAAATGGAATTGGTTGAAGAAGTCTGCTTTTGAAACGCATTTTTTTGCGTTCATACCACCCACTGTCTTTGAAAAAGAAAATTAGGCCAGATTTGCAAGGCTGCGTGTTGTATAGAAAGAAGAAAAAAATAATATTAGGATTGGCTTGGGGTCAAGTCTAAACCTGAAGATGACATAATGAGATCCAATTGAATCCAATTTTGCCTATACCTAATAGACAGATTCTTGCCAGAGTAAAGTTACGAAGTCTTTTATCTTAACAGATATACTCTGTTGGGAACTGTAGGAGGTGACCAGGCTGAGCCTGAAAGAGGGGTCAAATGCCCACAAGAGAGTCCAGCCCACAAGAGAGTTCTGGAGACCTCATCTACAAAAATATATTGACAAAATTGAATGGTTCCAA